>NW_025335587.1:15780108-15830281 GCF_004798865.1 Varanus komodoensis
GTCACACACAGGGAACTTCTAGGGGGACAACTTGAATGCTCCTCTTGAGCTTTTCTCTCATACACACACACTCCTAAAAGGGTTCATGAATATAAAAAATCAACCTGGTGTTACCACAGCTTCAAAAGAACTGGGAAAGGCTGACCCTCCCCAGTTTCCACCCAGGGCTGTGAGGGTCCTGAGCCCACCCTTCACCATGGTCAAAGGTTCTCGAGTATTTACCTGTGTGTTACAGACAGACCAATATTCCTTCGTACCGTTTGAGGAGATCCCTGGGGGAGATCTAAGAAACCAAAATGTAAAAAGACAGTGCATTATTTTAATTATGCAAGCATCTACAAGCGGCAGGTTAGGAGGTCTAATTGCACCAACCAGGGTACGGAATGACTAAGCCGGAAGCACTTCAGCAGCCGACTCCACCACCTTTCCAGGTGGGCAGTGCTGACTCCAGGTGAGACACCCTCAGTAGAAGGCCTCACTAACGGTTCATGACACAGCCCTGTTTCGTTGATGTCCTTGTTGTATTGTTCTGACTTATCCGAGAGAACGTCTTTGGTTCTATTATATGGCACAGAAGCATTATAACAGTTAATATGACATGGTAGAGTTGGAAAAATCTCCGGAAAGAGCAACACACATGACCAAAATGGTTGGGAAGATCACCAACATCTGGGCCCATTTGCCCTAGAAAAGAGGAAACTTGGCAAAAATGTACCCATTGCTCATGGTATGCAGAAGGGGCCAGGAGAGCATCTGTCTCCTGCTGCCATAATACCAGAACCCGGGGTTGCCATGAAGATCCAGAACAGATCAAAAGGTGGTCGTCAAATGGTGCACTGTTAAACCGCAGGAGTCACTTCCACAAAACATCATGGGGGCCAGCTACTTGAGAGGCTTTTAAAATGAACTGGATAAATTCGCAAGGTATCAACCACACCCGATGGCTAAATGTCACCCCCAGTATCAGAGGCATCATGCCTGCATGCACCAGTTGCTGGGGAACACGTGGGGGGGTGCTGTCACAGTCATGCCCCTCTTGTGGGCTTCCCCTTGGGTTGGCCACTGCGTGAACCAAGTGGATGAATTTGATGAACCCACAGTTTGATCCAGCATGTTTTTGCTGTGTTATTAAATCTTGTTTGTGACCATTTTCAGCCGCGCGCACACACGTATTCCGATGGCGATGCCCACATCCCTTCCCAGAAATCAATGTGTATACATCTGCAAGCCTGGCCTGTCTCTCCTTCTCTCCTTTCAACAGCACACCTTTATCAAAAGGATCCAGAGGAGGGCAGGAAAAATGATCCGGGGTTTGGAAACGCTGCCCTGTGAGGAGAGACTGAGGGGGGACATGAGATCCCTCTATAAGTACCCCCAAGGCTGTCACAAAGAGGAAGGTCAAGATCTCTTCTTGCTGATGCCAGAGTGTAGGACACAGAAGAATCAATTCAAGTTGCAGCAACCCAGATTCAGGCTGGACATCAGGAGAAGCTTCTTCACGATCAGAGCAATAGGGCAGTGGGACCAGCTGCCTGGAGAGGTGGGGGGCTCTCCCACACTGGAGGCATTCAAAAAAACTGGGCAGCCATCTGAGAGATGGTGTAACGTGGTGTCCTGTACCAGTAGGGGGTTGGACTCGATGGCCTTCATGGCCCCTTCCTACTCTACTATTCTATGAATGCCAGGAAATACTTCCTGGCGGTTAGGACCCCGAGGGCTTGGAATGCGCTTCCACAGGAGGTGGTTGCAGCCCCAACAGTGAGGGTGTTCAAGGACAGGCTGGACATGCACATGGGAGGCATATCATGAGCAGAGCTGGCTGGAGCCAAGGGTCAGACTAGATGGCCCAGGAGACCCCTTCTGACCCACTCTGTTTCTACGATCACTGCTCCATGCATGGGCCTGCATACAAAGGACATTCCTGAGATCAAGGCAAATGCTTCCATGTGAAAGGCGACACCCAGCAGGGATAGACGGATGCCGCATCTCAGATCTTTCCCAGTGCCCAAGGAGCCTCACCAGGGGGGTATCTGGGGAGGGTTTACACGATCTTGGTGCCTCCTTGATGTTCCGGATTCCAGCTCCCATCAGCCCAAACAGCCTTTGTCAACGGTCAGAAATTCCAGAAATGGAAATCCACAAGACCAGGAAGGAACCAGATGGGGAAGGGTGGACCGGCCGATGCGCTTCGGGCACAAAGAAAGAGGGTTTGCGCGGGGATGACCAGCTGCTGATGGGATGCAACGGGTTCTAACCTCGCCACGAGGAGGATGTGCAAAGACCTTCCTCCAGGAGCAGAAGCCACTTACGAGGCTGCCTAAGATGCAGACCGCAACTGCAGTCGTAAGACCAGTGGCTGAACTTTTGTGAACTCGCTCATTACAATTCACACATTGTTCCACTCAGCTACGCTCCCATAAGCAATTCCCGGAGCTGACATCAGCTTGCCCCCTGGCCTGGGCTGCATCTCCCTCTGCTGGCTTTGCATGAAAGTCATGCAACCTGGCGCTCTCCAGATGTCCTGGGTGCCAACTCCCATCAGCCCCAGCTGGCATGACC
The DNA here is from genome assembly GCF_004798865.1 of Varanus komodoensis. Classification (NCBI taxonomy): domain Eukaryota; kingdom Metazoa; phylum Chordata; class Lepidosauria; order Squamata; family Varanidae; genus Varanus; species Varanus komodoensis. Next base: position 15,782,668 of record NW_025335587.1, read on the forward strand.
AATTGCCTGGAATGCTGGGAGCTGTAGTCCCAAACTTCGAAAAGCCACTAGGTTGGGAGAGTTGGGCATTACTGTTCAATAATTCCATCCCATATCGTCCTACTGCGTGGTAATCCTCTTTGCCCATAATAAAACGGAGTTGCACTTTTTCCCCTTTTTTGCTTCGAATTCCTGCTCTGGATTGCACCATTTCTTAAACCATTTCTGATGCTCCCAAGTGTCTGTGTTTACACAGTCCTGGCCCAAGAGTGGCCCACCTGGGGCCTCCAGAAGCAAAAGGGTTAGCACAACCCAAAGCACCAGAGAACGCCTACTTAGAAATCTACCCAAGCAGAGTGAGATGCCCCCACACTTTCTCCCTTCCACACCCTTGTCTTTTTCTCTCTCCCCCTCCCTAGCCCTAGCCTAGCCTTGCCTCCCCCGCCATTTTAACACCCAAAAACGCCTCACAGCGACTCTGGTAGCAGCAATGCAGAGAATTAAAAGGGACACCCCCAAGGAGCACGTGGGATGAACGAGAGGGCCACTGTTAGATTGATGTAGCAGCAGATTTGGGCAATATCGATGCCTGGAGGACGCAAGCCACAAATGTAACACTCAAGCGTCCTGGATTCAGCACTCCGTGTTGGCCGCCGCTTCTCCAAATCCGCTCTCTTCTTTGTCATCCTCTCCTGGCTCTAGATGGCACCAGATTCTCACGTTCTCAAAACCACAGAGCTTATGTGCTCTTAATTTTTGTTTTTAAAGATCGGTCTGGCAAATCACCGGCTGGGTTGTGTGATGGGAATGCCGCAACGGCCAACTCATTTCCTGCAAAGCATCCGACACACTTGGAATATGCATCCTGGCGAATTTCAAGATCGCAGACGCTGCTAGAAAAGGTTGTCTTGGAAGCGTTCTGAACATTGGGATATACGGTGTTCTGTGGAATTTCGTGCCCAGGCTCCACTCCGTTTATGGCTACCATTCTGAGCTCTAACGGCCACTTTCTAACCAGCTCAAACCTTCTCCCTCCAAACTCAGCTTTTTCCTTTTATAATTGTCACAATCTAGAGATATACGAGGCAGGATGTGCATGAGAAGAGGCATGGGATAGAGAAGATCCTGAAAGCCAGAAATATCCACGCAGATGGCTGGATACGTAACAGTCAGGGATGCTTTAAACTGGACAGCTGCATTGAGCAGGGCGTTGGCCTTAAGGACCGAAAAGGCCCCTATGATTCTATGGGTCACAAGACGCAAGCCTCAACCGCACGCTTCCTCACCATTTCTCATCTTCCCTGACCCTTGCCCATTCCTTTTGTTTTTTCACCCTTTGATCTGTTTCATCAGATCGAAGAAGTCATATGGTTCAATTCTTGGGCAGAAATGACAAATTGATGCTCGTAACGGTCTCTACAAAGCCTTCCAAAATTTCAAACCCTGCGACTCATATAATCATAACTCATAACCACAGATGTTTCTGAAACCTTTACATTTCATATTTAAATTACTAATATCACTGCAATCTACACCCCAAGTGTCAAATAGTGTAAGACGTTAGTTTTGGTTCACAAACCGCTACACTTCACACTTACTGTCTGAATACTAACCTTATACTTCTTTTAAACAATAAAAAGTATTAGGAGACTAGTACATCAGAGGAGAGACCTACCATATGCATCAAAATTTAGTCCTTCTACAATACATCTGCATAGTTCATGTTTCTGATAATACAACTAAACATAGTTTATGTTTCTGAGACTGAGGGAACTGGGTCTCTTCAGCCTGGAGAAGAGGAGACTCAGAGGGGATCTGTTGGCGACACACAGGTATGTGAGGGGATGTCACATGGAGATGGGTAGAGACCTGTTCTCCCCTGCAGAGGAAGGCAGGACGCGCTCCAACGGAGCAAAGCTCAGGGAGCCAAGGTTCAATTTGGATGCCAGGAAGTCCTTCCTGACAGTTAGGACCCCGAGGGTGTGGAATAGGCTTCCATGGGAGGTGGCTGAGGCCCCACTGGTGAGGGTGTTCAAAGATAGGCTGGACATGCACATGGTGGGCATGTTGTGAGCCGAGCGGGCTGGAGCCGGGGGTCAGACTAGATGGCCTGAGAGACCCCTTCTGACTCGCTCTATTTTTATGTTTCTAACTACTGTGAGAGTGAATGTGTTAAGACTTACAAGAACCTTGCACAAACATGTGAAAAGATGGGCCACAGAATCAAATCTACGACTTACATCAAGCTATGACACTGAAACATCTAGAAGATATCAGTTATGAAATGAAAAAGTTAGCCCTACTACATAGAATTCAGCAGAGCACATAAATGAGTTAATTTATGCAAGAACCCAAAGGGTTTGCCATGATTTCCCGCGATAAGCTGTCGGGAACTTTAACACGGCTGCCTTCTCGACGAAGAAAAGATAACTGGGAAGGAACGTGTGCATAGCAAAGTAATTTTGTTGTGCTCCAGCAGGCAAGTCTAGAACCAGTGGGCGGAAATGGCAAGGACACAGATTCCTAATGGTACGAACCATTCAACCCAGAAAAGACTGCTTTGGAAGAGCGCTTTTTCCCTGGAGGGATTTAAGCCAGAACTGCATCCTCTCTGTCAAAAAGGGGGTTGGAGTAGATGCCCTCCAAGAGCCCATCCATGCAGAAATAAGCCCCACTGTTTGAGTCAGTGGGCACAGAACTGCAGCTCAGCACATTCCAGATCATAAAGTGTAAGAATTTCGACAAAGCATTTGAATCAATCCAACTGTAACATCAGCTTTAGCAGCCACAGTGCCCCTTTTGCTGGAGGCATTCAAGCAGAGGTGAGAGAGCAAGGAGCTAAGACTTGGAGCTAAGGCTCGAAGGAGACTTCCACGAATCCATAACCCTAAGACTTGAATTCAGGGCATCAGCTGCAGGGAGCAACAAGCAAGGGCTGTGTGTGAACGGCTACACAGTTCGAAGTGATTGCAGTCCCAAAAGACATGCAGCAAGAGAGAAAACAAGCAGGCTGAATTTCGCCTCTTCTCAGCAGCTAGAAAAAGAGGAAGCCCTTCGAGAACAGCTTTGCATGACTGTTTCTTCTGACCTAACACCCTCTGAAAGATGAAGCATCTCAACAAACTCATGCTGCTGGAATTTCCTCCCATGCCCGAACCAAGTCATCCGTGTTTACTTTGCTCAGCTTAGCTCCCCAGTGCCAGGCAAGGCTTTGAATCACGTCATTTCTGCGAAAACTAGTTCAGCAACCAATCGGTGGGAAGGGGCTGCCCAAACCAGGTTCTGCCCACCCCCCTTGTCTAGAACAGAAGCTGGGCTCCCCAAATAGGGTTCAGCCCCAACTCCTGTCAGCCCCAGTCCGCATGGCCAAGAGTTAGGCTGATCAGAATTTTAGTGCAAGATTAGAAGCCTGCCAAGCCACACTGGCTTCCCCAGCTTCAGTCTAAAACTCAAGTCAGTCCTAATCATACCGAAAGCAGGATTAAGGAATCTAACTTTTAGACCAAGGAGTGATTCTCTGCCTTGCACCCCTGAATCTCTTTCTCAGGGCCACTTCTGTGCCCATTTCATGCCCTGCCACCTTGTCAGCTTAGGTGCCCTGCAGGGGGAATTTTTACAGGGACTACTGCTAAGAACGGATTAAATCAGGCTCTGAAACCGTAACTGAGTCTGGCAAGGAGATTACGTGGAGGAATACACAGCAAGGGGTCCAAGTGCCCTTTTATTCCTTTTGTTATAACGCCCTCAGTTACATCCTTTCCCCTGCTTGCGCTCACTCACTCGCTCGCTCGCTCTCTCTCACACACACACACACACACACACACACACTCTCTCTCTCGGGAAAAACTCAGGTTTATACCTGGGCCCAATCTGGCCCCACTCACGGTCTTTTGGGTTGTGAAGCTTCAGACTGAACACTTTTGGAAGAGAGCTTTTAACCAGCACCTGCCCCCACGGCCCCGTCCTACAGTTCCAAAGCAAGCCGCTGCCAAACGTCTTTGGGGGTGTGAAAAGCTGACAAACAGCAACAAGGTGTGGACTTCCAACCCTCTCCGGAACCGCTGTAAGGATTGCCAGAATTAAGCATCTCTTACCGAATCTGAAAGACAGCAAACAAAGAAAACAACCGTGAATCGTGGGAGCGCATGAATCAGAAACGCACGGCAAGCAGGCGAGACTGCCCGACTGGAGCCCGACAACTCAGATGCACAACCGTCAGCCTGCCTGGGGTACTTGACTGCTCTCTGCACAGCCCACGGGGCCCTGGCGTGTCCCGGACACTTCTCCCTGCTGCTCCAACAGATCCCTGTTTTGCTGTGGCGTTTAGCCTGAGACTCCCTGCAAAGATCCCAGCGCAGGTGCGGCAGCTCCTTCATTGCTGGAACAGAGCAGTTGGGACAGGGATTGCCGGAATGGGCCGGCGTTGCAGCCCGTCCACCCAGGGAGGGACCCAAAACTCTCGATCGGAACTGCAGGGGCCTGTTCCGTGTCCGTCCTCATGTATCCCATGCTTTGATCTCAGCAGAGTCGAAGCTTCTCCAGCCCTGAGCACTGAGACCTGGGAGGGGGAAAGAATTCACCTGCGTACACAGTTGCACGGATGGCTCCGACCCACCCTCAGCCCCACACCTGGCTCTGCTTCAACTGCCCAGCAGTGTCCCAGGTGGGAGGTTTCCCAGCCCGGCCTGGAGATGTGCAGGGATGGAACCCCAACCTGTCTGCATCCCAAGCAGGGGGCCACCCAAGTTTCTGCAATCCAAAAATGCCACCCTGTGGAGTGGGAGAGGAAGGAAAGAGGCCTCCGGACACTTGGTCTTCCCATCCCAGCATTCCTAGCAGAGGAAGTGCCAAAATAGCTTTGCTGTGAGGGGGGGATGTGTCTGTATCAAGGGTAGGGAATAGACGGGGGGGGGGGGGCTGGTGTGACTGAATGATGTGGAGGGCATGGCAGGAGACAGCTCTACGAAACCTGTCCATGGGAATTCCTTCACCTCACGTGGGCCCAGGGTTAATTGGCTGCACACATTTTGCATTTTATTGGGTACGCCACCTGCTCATTTAAAAGCAACGTACACTTATCGCTAAGAACTAAAAGCACATTGCTAACTGGCCCCCACCTCCAGCTAAGAGTGTCCCTGCTCCCACTGTTGCTGCTGAAGCCATCAGAAGCAGCTCTCACCTGTTGAATTATGCAACTAAGGATCTAGTGCTTTTTCCTCCTCCCTCCCAACCCCCTTTCCTTTTGTACTGAGACTTTAGTTTATAAGTCTATGGGCAGAGACTCTCATAAGCACTATCTTTGTACTGTACCCTTGTTTTGACTGGCAGGTGGGATAAAACACTAAAAATATAGAAGATAATATTTGATAATATATAAAAAGAACTTATATAAGTTCTTTAGAGAAACAGTCAATGTTGCATATCACTGATTCCGCAATGGGGTGGCAGTGGGACTGGGAAGACCCTTACTTTGCAGGGGGAACTTCGTCGATCCGGTTGCCGAGCTGGGATTCATGGGACTTGCTCCTCGTGAGGGTCGAGAAGTTGGGCAGCAGCTGGAAAACCTTCCGGCTCGGTGGGGGAGGGGTCCGCGGAGGTTTGCCCCTCTTGAGCTGGGGGGTGGCGGGCGGCGTGATGGTGATGCTGTGCGGCGTGCGGAGGTTGCGCCTCCCGCACGGGGTGGGGAACGCGAATGACTCCAGGAGGCTTTCGGTGGAGGAAGGGGGCCCTTGGCCCAAGGGCAGGGTGTCCGACGACAGGATCGCAGAGACTGAGACGGAGCGGGGCTGCGGGCCGTTGCCCTTCAGGAGCGGCAAGCTGCCGTGCATCCAAGAGAGCCCCATGGGGCAGGGAGGCAGTTCGGGGGGGGGCATCAGGCTGTTTTCACGGCACGTGCCCGGCTGGTGCCAGACTGAGTCATCCCTGGATTCCGCACCTGCGTGTTGAGGTCAAAGCATCATTAAGCACTCGCCGCAGACAGAGTGGACTCTGGACCAACAAGCAGGCAGTCCCAGAATCCCCCATTCCAGCCCCCCCCCTTTTTTCTGCTCTAGAGCAGTGCAATTGGAAGGCTGCTCACTTTTCCACCCCACTCAGCAAGCCCCACCCCTTCCGGTGGTCTCCCGATGCCCTGTTAGGAGCCCATTTTCGGATTGGAGAGCTCCAATGCATAACTGGGAGCAGCGTGCATTTCGAAGGATCACCGAGTGTGGCTTCCCAGGTGCAAACGGGGTATGTGTTTGCAGGAAGATGGAACGAATTTCTCCCCATGTCCAAACTGCAGGGGGCTCCGGGTGGGACCCTTCCCCCCTTTTGGCCACCCCTTCTCTCTGTCTCTGTCTCCCTCTGTCCATTCCTCCCCACCCAGTAGATTGATGACGGGGGAAAACCACAGCTTATGCCCAACCTCTGCACTGTACATGGCACGTCCTCCCAGATCCACCACTCCATCCCCGTTGCCCTCTCCTCTCACCCTTGTCTCCCCGTTTGCTCAAAATCTGAGCCCACTGTGAGCAGAACTCTTGCCTTGCTCTCCCTACCCAGCTTGGCCTCATTTCCTCCCTCGGCTCTCCACACCGACATAATAAGTAGAATTCCCCCTGCCCTAAATGCATCTCTCAGGGAATGCCTGCTCTGGTTTGAGCCCCGCGTCCCTTCCCGCAAACGAGATCTCCTGGCAGAGAGAAGGAAGTGGTTTACCTGCCCGGGTCACTTTCCGCAAGCAGGCAAGGGCACCGTTCAGCCGCGAACAGTCTTCCACACTGGCCCCGCACCTCTTCATGGTCTCTTTCACCTTCGACTCGTTCATTTCCAGTAAGGCATCAAGGGTCAGCTCCTCCGGTATTTTCTGCCGAAAAGAGAGCAGGAGGAAAGCGTTTGCAGGACCCTGCGGCTGCCTTGCCCACAGAAGGATCTCTGAAGCTTCACGGACTCACGTCTCCGCTCACCCCCGCCTGGGGGGAGAATGAATCGCTCTTTGTGGTTTGGACATGGTCAGGAATTTCACTGGCACAGAAACAGCGTTCCCGATGTGGTGCCCTCGGCAGCTGTGTGTGTGTGTGTGTGGCTTTTTTTAAGCCGAACAAAGGAATGAGAAAGTTATTTCCTATTGGATGGCCAGTCACTCCAACTTTTGAGCAGTGACGAGACAAATACAGGAAAAGCTGGCTGGGCTTGCATGCCGGCAGCCCTAAGTGCTCTCGGGAGGCAATGACCGGCATTGTGCGGTGATCTTTGCTGGAACCGCTTCTGTGCCAAAACACTCCCAATGAGCAGCCCACCCAAAAACTGTACATAAAATGCACACAGGTAAGCAGAGACCACAAAAAGTTGGATGGTGCAGAATCAATGGACACAACGAAAGGTGGGAAATTCTGATCTTTACTTTCCTAGCTCAGTGCCAACACATTTGGGGTTTCAGGATAAAGCCACCTTAAAAGGCTGGGAAAGTCAGCCAGAAAGCAGGCACAAAAAACCTTACAGCCGTATTATAAAGTAAGTCCTGATTACTAGTCCTCATTTTTTCACAGGTTTCTTTTTATACCTGTGCCTATTTTTGGTAAGCCACTGTTCCTTGCAGAAGAGTGCTTTTTCTTCTTGTGCTCTTTTTAGATCATGCTTCTGTGGAGTTTATTTTTATCGGAATATTGATTTGGGTTTCTTCGCTGTGCAGGTAAGTGGCTTCAAGACAGCTTTTTGAGGTGTGACGTGACACCTACTCTTAACTAATAAATAATGGAGGTTATAATGACAGAAAGGGTGAGGCTGTGGCTAAGACTGGACCATCCCTGAGAGCACAGAGTAAGATATGAAAGAGGCAAAATTCGAACCAGGTAAGCTCTCGTTCTTAGCTCAGTTGCAGAGGCCCTGCACTCCAAAACCAAAAGTAGGAGGCAGAGAGAGAGAGAGACAGAGAGAGGCAAAAGCATCCTGGGAGGAAGGGGAGAGACGGATAACTTAAACCAGGCTGAGATTCAAGTCACGAAGTGAGGGAGCTACAGAGTGTTCTGGAAAATCATTTCAACACCAGATGAGACGAGCACATGGCTAACAAGTATTTGCGTGAGAGAACTGCTTCTTGGGGAATGCTTCCAAAAACATTTTCCCCTCCCTCTTTCTCAGAGCGAACATCTGAATACCAGTACAAATTGTTCTTTGAGTGGACTCCCACGGAAGATTGTTGGGGGGTGCAGGGTTCGAACGAGTCACAGGAAGGGACCAGCAGCGGTTCTTGAGGTGCGGCACTAACACAAAGCCATCGGTAGAAGGAGGGGTCTGCACAGTCCAAGGTGGGATAGACCAGGGATCCCAGAAAGGGTTTCTTACATCTTTTTTACTACACAACGCCAAAGTCTGCTGTGGTCCCTCCGTCTGAACAGCCCATAGCGAAGGGAAGCCATTTGGCATGGCCATCAGCTAAGGGCCACCGGATCGGGTCCTGACAGGCTCATCCGGCACTGGGTGAACCAAAGGCCTATGTCTGGGAGCCACCATTTTCATTTCCCACCACCTGCCCGGACAGGATTGTGCCAGGGCATTGTGGGGAATTTAAACGGCTACTCCCAAAGAGAGAGGTGCCCAAGGGCGGTGCACATGGACCCAAGGGTATAGATTTTGGCAGGTGCCTCAAAATACACAGTACCATGCCTGGCAAGCAGAAAATTATGTCCGTCCCAGGTCAATACTACTCCAAGCCAACTAAGACCAAAACAATGTCTTTGCCCAGGTACGAAATAAAATATAGGCCATACAAGTGTTTAGAAGAATTTTAAAATGTTTTGTGTAATTTCATGATTAGGGCACATTCATCTGGCTGGCAAAATGGACACATCTCCCTCGGCGAATGGGGCGGCATAAAAATGTTTTAATTAATTAATTAATCTCAGGAATGAAAGCAACAAGATCTCCTTTCACGAGACACGGCCAAGCGAGAGCAGATACGGCAAACTGGCTAAGGTACTAATTAAGATAATAACTGAGCTATTGTTGTTATTCCCAAACTGGCTCCCTCCAGGTGTACTGCCCCATACTGGGGTAGTTCTGCATTCCCTGAACCCAGCCACTTGCTTTAAGCCCTGGCAGGGGTGCAAGCGAGTCTCTCTGTTTGCATAATTATGCGAGAATAACTAGCAGTGTTCATCATTTCGCTGCCTTCTCACATAATCCGGTGTCTGAACTACATTTCGGAACACGCTGTGAATTCACACCAGCGGCTGGCTCGCACCCAGGATCATAAGAAAACCTGCTGGGTTTCGGAATGGGTGTGGGTGGCGTGAGAAAAAACAGCCCTAAGAGAAATGCTGTCCTCAAGCTGACTTGCCGGAAAGGTTTCACTGAATTTTTGAAGCAAACTTCGGGATTCCGTTGGAGAGGCTCGTAGGGTAGGATCGCGCAATCTAAGGGTTTTTGAGCAGTTTCAAAACCAGGGCTAAAACCCCGCAGAAGACAAGATATTCCATTATTCCGTTTATCTCCTAAGATGCAAAGCGCTTACACCATAAGCAGTTTTGGGGCATATCTGCACACTTGAATTCTTTTGCAGCCCTACTTCTGGATTTGTTCCAATGAAGAACAATATGCAAATATTACTGTATACTAAATATAAATAAAATACATCTCTGCCCAATGCCCTCCACTTTGCCATAAGTAGCGCTGCCTCCTTTCCACAGATGTTTCGGTAACTAATTTTTTTAACATGTCTTATTGATCTTGCTGCTGTCCTTTGTGCTTTTCAACGCCCAGATTGTATTTAAATCCTGTATTAATTTTATTAACATTTTATTTTTTATTAAAAACATTAAATACCGTTCTTAATGCCTACTTTAAAAATGTTGATTTGATTCTTTTGAATTGTTTTAATGTTTGGCTTTTAATTTACATTTTTTTTAAAAAATTAACTGGATCTTATCTTTTAGTGGTTGTATTATTGGTGTTATTACTCACCGTAAGCTGCCTAGACAGTCTTGCTGGATGTGGGTGCAGCATATAAACATAATTAATAGATGCATGCAATAATAAGCAGTAGTAAAAATAACATGTTATCTGCATGGTGATGGCAAAGCTGCATCACTGAGTGATCATTCCTGGGCAAAAGGGCTTCTTCTGGCATTACCTCCCCGCCACCCCAGAGTAAGGAAGAGGTTGATAGTGTACCACGCATATTGGCAAGAGCTAAACTCCAGAGTTTTCAGTCAGAATGACTTAATGCCTTCCAAGCTTGAGAGCTGCATGCTAAAACCTCTGGGCACAGCCCTTTAAAATCGACAAGCTATACACACTTCCCTGAGAAAAATCATTTCTTTTGCTTTGTGTGCGAAAAGCATGCTTTATAACCCTTCCAAGAGAACAACTGTTCCTCCTTTTCTCTCTCTCTCTCTCTCTCACACACACACACACACACACACACAGGGAAAGAGAGAGCAAGAGAGAATTTTCTTCTGCTCCTGATTCTGGTGCTGTTTCCCTCAAGAGCATGACTTCACGTAACATGAGTTTGGCCCAAAATGAGCGCCAAGTTTAGAAAGCAAGGTTTCTTGCCCTGCACTGGACCCTGTGGAAATTTCTCTGAACATCTGGTAAGCGCTCCCTCCTTAATCACCCTGAGGCCATACGCCGATCTGGCACGTGGCAGCCGCTTAAAAGGGGCGAAAGTCGCACCCTAATGGGGCTGCTACACTAATGCCAACACCAGCAGAAAGGAAGGGTTGGCGGCTACGCGAGACGGCACAGTAAGGACACAAACACACCAGTGCCTGGCCCAGCTAGAGCGAGCTATTCTTAGTGCGCAGCCATCTCGCAAGCAGCACGGAGGCCCGGGTCTCGCCAAGACGGTGGATCCGCGTCCAGGCCGCGTGGCTTCAGCCATCAGGAGAGACTGCACATGGCTGGAAGGCCCTCGGTGTGAACACCCGCTCGGCACAAAGAAATCCCCCGGGAAGGAGCAGGGTTTGCGCTGAGCTCTGCTCCCCGATGCGTCATCTTCTCAAGACAGAGCTGGGGTAGTTTTCATTTTATTTGGAGAAATGCCCCAACTTGTCAGCCTCTACCTGCAGTATGCCGAGGTCTGGGAGGTTTACCTTCCCCAGGAATTTAATTTTAGAAGGCTGGAATGGCGAACTGTAGGAAGTGTAAGCAGAGCAAAGGAGATTATATTTAAGCAATCCCCATGACCTTGAATTGGAAGAGCTCAGACAGGATTTCTAACCCTGGTGTGGTCCGTGCGTGAGTATGGAGCCCAGAGGGGGGAGGATGGATGACCGAATCGTTGGCCACAGCCGCTCGTAAAAACTGCTCTAGCACGTCCTAGACGATCAGCCCAATACGATTTCTCTCCATGCACTGCCAGTAACATGATAAAGACATTGTTTTTCATGGAACAGAGATAAAAGTTAGTCTTGAGCACATTTCAGGGAAGGGCTGGAGAAACACATATCTTACTAGAAGTCTCCTGTGTGCTAAAATGGACTAGATACGGCATATTTTTGGCTGGGGGGGTGCATTGCAAAACGCTGATATTCTGCATTGCTGGATCATTCTGTGGGATTTGCTTTCTCACACCTTTCTGTTCCTGTTCCTAGTCCCTTGCCGGACGACTGAACATCAGTTAAAACTCACTTAATCCTTAAACCTCCCCCAGAAAAGCTCCAGCTTGCTCTGTACCCCAAGAGCTGATCACATCCCCAGTTTGACTTTATTATGTTTATATACCACCTTTTCCCTTTCAAGGGACTCAAAGCAGCTTACATCATTCTCCCCCTCTCCCTCGCCATCCTACCCTCACAAAAACCCTGTGAGGCAGGTTGGGCCGAGATTCTATGACTGGCCCAAAGTCATCCAGTGAGATCCATAACTTCGTGAGGACCCAAACCCAGATCTCCTGAGTCCCTGCCCCACACTCTTACCACTTCACCACACTACCTCTCCAGGGAATTGTACATACCCATGCCAGGAAGAAATGGCCCTTAGCCCAGCAACTCCATGAAATATGGAGGTAATGGTCTACCTTGCAGGGGTGTTGTAAGGGTCAACAAGCAGACCATTAATTTATAAAACCTGTTTTTCATTATAAAATAATCTCAAAGCAGGGCACAAAACTGGTAAAACAAATGGAAATAAATCCAGAAGAGAGAAGGGAAACAAAAACAAAAATGGAAAATAGGAAGCATGGGGAATGACATGAAGCCCCTCCTCCCCCCGCTTCATTTTTCCTCTGCCCTCCTCATCCCATTTTACTTGTGTATCGATGCCTTCACAGATTATACTCCTGCAGGTAGGAACCACCTTTGCATTGCTTGCAAACTGCTCCAGGAGCCTGGAGGAACGGACTACAAATACTTTAATAAGTACATGAATAAATATTAAACTGCTTTCAGTTTTTGCTGGCTAGCTTCTTTCATCGTGTTCTCCAACAGCCAATGAAATAGAAACACACACACTCTCACACAGCTCGAAGATATATCTAACCTCAAACCAGAAAATAGGCCTTTTTTAACAGGACAGGAAATCGTCACTTACTTAAACCAATCTAAACTTCAAGCTTATAAAAGAGTATGACCATTTATGAAAACGTTGGCATAGAAGCCAAGTTTTAGCGTTATACAATATTAAACAGGGATACACCAGCTGCTGCAGGCGGTTTTCCTACACTAGCTCTTTCTTTCACCCTTTGGTTGGGGAGACTACCCCCATCTACTCCAAAACACTCTTTGATTCAACTACCACACGTTCAAAATGTCCCCACCCTTGAAAATTTAGCAGACTCGTGCATGCCAACTTTAATTTTTAAAGCGAGAGGTTCTAAAGGTTGGCTGTGCCTGGAAGTCATCTCATTGTCTCTCCCCTCCTAACCTCAGAAATACCAAGGATGGGCTGCAGACACCATGCAATAAGGCTTTCTGCACTAGCTGAGAGGTCCCCTTGCTTCACATTGTCAAGCCCCAGCACAGAAAGTGCACTAAAACCAAGTCTAGGCATAAATAAAGCCCTCAATGCTCAAATACAACGGCATCATTCTCACTAGTACAGCTTTCTGTTTTCTGCTGTTGTTTTTTTTTTCTAAAGGAAGCTTGTCGCTACATTTAGCTTCTAATTGGAAAAAGGATGCAGGAAGCCAGCCAGTCTGTTTAAAGTCTAAAATTCACAAGCAAGCAAAAGACTAATCCTCCGATTGGAGGGGGACGACACACCAAGGCCTCACCCAACGTTCTCCCGAGTGCCTCTCCAGCCGCTGAAGTCTCTTTCCGCAGCCACAATTTCCCCATGAACACTCCATGACTACTCCGGTCTCCCAGCAAAGAAGTAGACGGAAGCAGGCAGGCAAAACTTGATTGACTAGAACCCCTGCTTCAGAAGAGCAGGACTAGCTCAGACACGCCAGCCTGCCGAAACCCATCAAAACAAAACACACAGACACGAGGGATGGGGAAGCGAGGATTAAACAGCCAGGCCAGGGTGTTCGTTTTCCCCCATGACTTGCCGGTTTGGCTTGGTTTGGTTTCCTTTTGAATCACAACAGTGGCGCTGCCAGGACAAGACTTCGGGGCAGGAGTCCAGGGTCCCACTTTACACACGGCCAGCTAAGAGGCTCCCTGTGTGAGACCCACGAAGTTGTGTGCCATTTTGAGGGGAGCTGAGGGCCCATGAAAGGGGCCAGTCACAAAAGAGAACGGTCTGCCAAAGGCAGCTTGCTTTCCCCCCCTAGTGCCTGGACAATACAGGTTAATTAACCCACAAGTCAGCAATCTATATAAACTAGCCCAGTCAAGTCTAAAATTATATAACTGCACAATGGAGCTGCAAACATTGCATTTTTTATTTTTTTATTTTTAGGATAACCAAAATGCATTAAAAAGATGTCTGAAATTGCTTAGGAAACTGTTCTTCTAAAACCTAAAGAGATCCCAGCTAGTCAGCAAAAAGCATCCAATTTCAGACCTGTAGCAACATTCCCTTTTGTTATTCTTTGCTATTGCCTGCTCTTAGCCATTTTAAACTTTGATATTTTTTCTGATTTTATGGTATTTTTATTAGATTTTTATCATGTGTTTTTATGGATGGTGTAACCCTCTCAGAGAGCTTTGGCTGTAAGGAAGTACAGAAATGAAAACAAACAAACAGGGAAGTTATATATTTAGGATTACTCAGAAATCCATGGAAGAAGATTCCATCTTTGATCATGTGAATGATCAAAAGACATATAAATGATTATCTTAAGGTCATTTGGGTTATTATGTTCTATTGTATTTCAATCTATCTTATTGTGTTGTAAGCCGCCCCAAGGCTTCGGCAAGGGGCGGCATAGAAATGTAATAATAATAATAATAATAATAATATGCTTGGAAACATTGCTGTTTGGCTCACACCATCGCTCTTGTAGCAGCTTCTGGCGTAACCGTCTAAACACTTTCCAGAGAGCTCAAGCCAACGGGCAGTAAAGAATATGAATAACATGAATGAACACCAATCGTGTATCGCTAGCATGGCACCTTTTGCTAGACGGCAACTCTGTCCGTGAAGCAGCAGTGCTGGATCTTGTCCAAGATCAGCATACTGAAAGAAAACCATTAAGAAGTGGTATGGAAAATGCTGGCTACTGCAAACATTTTGTGGGCCAAAGAAAGTTGTACCTCTTCAGGCCTTTAATTAAATAACAGAAAACAGCAGTGATTCTTAAAAAAAATAAGCTAGCATAGGAGGAATTACGTGATTTCCCTTTGCTGAGTTTATGAAGCATCGACACAACCTAGATTTGCGAACACAGAGAAAAATTCCTATCTTGTCAATTAAGCACAGTAAGGTCATATAGCCAACGTTTAATCAAGTATCCGTGTCTCTGCATCAACAACAGAGCAATGCAGAACTGGGGGGGTGGGGGGGGGGGGACAGACCACACTTCCCAGAGTCTCAATCTGCTCTTCTAGAAAGTCGCAACTTTCCCTTGGCCATGGACTGTTTGGGGATTTCCTGGTTTTTGCAGTCTTCTGTCTTTCCTGAAAATCTGAAATAGTCCTCTTAAGTCTTTAGTTACTGGCAGCAACAGTTCCAGGTTAAAGTATGTTGGTATTGTGAAATATGCCGATGCTTTTAGCCTTTGCTTCCCCTACAATGTGGAATGGAATGTGGCCCCCAGACTCAACCTGACTCTGAGCCCATGCAAACAGCGCACTTTCCCCCGCCATGAAATTCCCTGAATGTATTTTTAGGATTCTGCAATTAAATGATTTGGCTTTTTTAAATTGGAAAGAAACAAGAAATGTCGACACGCAGGTTATTAAGCACAAAAGGTTGCACATCACAGATGCCGGTGTTTGAACCTGAAGTGGCCAAACCGATGCATTTATTTCTTCAAGAAGAACAGGGCTGTTTCTAAAATGGCACATGTGTGTTTCGTTTTGTGGTGACCCATGGTGGTTTGCAAGGGCCACAAGGTAACGGAAAACCAATTGCATGCTGTTCTCGGGCCTCTGGCCGGCCGCCCAGAATCTTGGGTGAAGCGGACCAGCTCGTCATACCACTTGGCATATTGGACCAACCCATTCTTCAGGCCTGACCTGGCCATTGCAAAAGTTGCTGTTACTAGCCGTAAAACCGTCCTTTCTTTCAGAGCAGAAGCTGATGCTGAAATATGGTTGGGGAAGGGCTGCGTTCCGTGAGTCGCCAACTGGACATTCCGATACAGCGGAATACGGAATGTTTTCCAGCACCGAGAGCTGAATTCTGCTTGAGAGGTTTGCTGAAGATGCATCCCAGTCACACACGAAGGCAAAATCCCCAAGGGACAAGAGCACGTTGGCTTTAAGGAGAAATCTTAGTTAGCTCATACAGCTTTTCTATCATAGAGGAAAATCTGATAATTCTGACTATTATCATCTCCCATTTATATCCTGCCTTTTTTCCTCTTACAAAGAACCCTGGGCAGCGTTCATAGTTCTCTCCACTCCAATTTTAGCTTCTCAACAACAACCTTATAAGGTAGGTTAGGCTGAAAGGAAGTGATTGGCCCTAAGGAGCATCACGGTTGGCTGGGGATTAGAACCCAGGTCTCTCTGGTCCCAGACCAACTTTCTAATCATTCTGCCACACTGGCATCACACTGGATGCTTCGGCTCTGCGGTCCTTCCTCTCAGAAGCTGCTGTATGTCATTCCCCACCTCCGCTACCTGGACATTTTCCTAATGACTGATAAGTCACAATGCACAACGCCAACACCTGGAACAGCTGTGCAACTGACGGAGCATCTGAAACCATAATACAGAAACATGGAAGATCACTTAAGTTTAACTAACTTTAATAGCCTAGAAAGAATGAGGAAGGTCTTTTAATATTATACTGAAAACTCAGAAAGATTCGCCTACAGTGGCACGAAGATTCTCAGCTTGTCCCCAACATGTGCCATAAGCCCTCATGGCTTCAATAAACCAAGATAGGATGCCGTGATCATGCAAACTGGCCCAGGTGAGAGCTATGTGGTTTGTATCACTTCAGACAGCAGCCAGGGAAGTCCAGATTTGTTGAATGCTCCCGCACATTTTAAAAAACGGTTGCAAAAGGGAACAAGGAAAAGACCACCTCACGTCCTGTTGCTCTGATGTGCTAATATATATATATAAATTTAACCTGCAACCCACTTGCAACTAGAAACAGAAAAATCAAAGATGCTACCACCTCACCCTACTGTACCCGCTGCTTAATGGGCACATCGGTTCTTAGAGCAATCGGCACCTAAATGGGTTCTTTTAGCTTCTGCAAATTAGTTAGGCAAAGATACATCAGCTCTCATCCTAGTTTTAGAGAGGCAAACCATTTATTTTAGTAACCCACTGAAACTAGACACCGGCCTCTTACCTACCTCAGGAACCGCATTCTCCGGAGACACCAGGCCCCGCACATTCCGCAACAGGACCGACTGGTCGCTGCTGTCTGTGCTTGCGGTAGTTGTTTTCGTTGTGGCCCAGCTCCATAAGCACTGCATTGTTGCCACAGTGATCTCTCCCCCAAACTAAAGGATTTTACAAGCGGCCATTTGACTGGTTTTAAGTGCAGGCTTTCAAGGTTTGAAATTCCAAACCCCAAGCCACCCAGCGCATAACAACCTGGAGCTCCCCCCAAGTCAAGAGTTTGCCGTCCAGGATTGGATGGCAAAAATGTCAGCCAGCAAAAGATAAGCTCTTCTGTGGATCAGCAGAGTCAGCAGATATTTTAAAATGTTCCCAACAGGCTATTTATGAAAGGGGAGGTGGGTCTGGGGCTTTCCACCCTGCCCTGCCTAGCAGCTTTATTTTTGGAATCAGCCAAAGCAAGAGGGGAACATAACACATCCTGCATGCGATGACCATGCTAGAAAAAGAAAAGCAAAATTTATAAAACCCCTGTAGCGTGTTTTCTTTTGGAGGTTCCTGTCATCCAGCACCGACCAGATGCAAACATACGGGCGTACTTCCCAAGCTGTAAACATTCTCTAATTCTGTCAACTCCCCCATGCATTGCTAAAAACTTTGCACATGCACAGTGGCACAGCAGCTGAGCCTATCCCGCTGAGATGCCAAAACAGACCTTCTGGCCAAAGATTTATGAGATCCAGTCTTCACTATTCTCCAAATGTTTTGGACTTCCATCAGCCCCAAGCAACACTCCCAATGGCCAGGAAAGCTGGAGTCGTGATTCTCACCTTGAGGTTTTATTTTCAGGTTTAGACACAGATTCAAGACCCTACTTGGTTATGCACCTCGAAAGATGAACCAGGACTGGCTTCTCTACCTGTCTCCTTAAGGAAGACCAAAAACCCCTTCCTTAGCCCTGTGGAAATTTGCAGAGCAGCGAGCAGACTCAATACCACCTTCCCACACAACAGCCTTCTCCAACCTGCTACTTTAGACTAAAACTTATCAGTAGTCACACTGGCTGGGACTGCTGGAAAGTGAAATCCTAAATATCCAGTGAGATCCAGGCTAGGAGAGACTGAGTGTACATTAAGAGCGAATTTTTAATCCAAGCGCAGATCTTTATGTAGGCAAAACAACCATACCATCTGGACACAAGAGGAATGATTCAAGAGACCTGGGGAGCACCTTGGAAGCAGGTATGCGATGCTGGCAAATCCACTCTACTTGTGTTTAGACTTTTGACAGCTTTCCAACGTGTTAAAGTCGGGCTGAATCAGCTTGGTAGGACTGCCTTTTGAGAATGAGACTAGGCCAGACAGGACTGGCTTTGGAGAAATTGTTCCAAAGAGTTATCTGCACGAGTTTGGAGCTAGGAATTGTACATCCATCTTTCCATTTGCACAAACTGTCATTTGTGTAAAATCGGTGGCTCAAGAGATTGGAGAGAATAAAGCTTTTTACCATCTCTTAATTTTTTTGTTCTCATTTCACATGAGAAGTACAGAAAACTCCTCTCAAAGAATATCTAAACGCTCCATTTTGGACACCCTGAATTTCCCGAAGCCTACATTTCTATCTTTGCTCCACCGTTGGCACACACTGCAAACCAGAGAACATAACTTTGCACAGACTCCCCCAGCTTGAAAAAAAAAATACTGGTTTTAAAAACTGAAGCAGGCATGTTGGATCAACTCACTTCGGATCGAGTTGGTTGCCAACACCATGGAGCCCATCCCTTGGGTTCCTCACACATCCCCATCCTAGAAGTCCAAAATAAATTCCTTAGGGGAATGAAAACTCCCCAGGGAGTACTGAGAGACGCCCAATGGCCGTGCACAGAGTCCTCTACAGTAAGGATCATGTTGGAAAAACAGAGTGGCTTCAGTGGATGATGCCCTGAACAGAACCATTCCCATCTAGAGTTCCCATTTCAGGGCCAAACTCTATGCGACATTAAACACTGCAGGAGGATCTTTTAAAAAAACAGTAAAATAGCCATCAATGGGGAATGGCCTGTGATGAAGGCAAGCGAAATCACAACCATACCACATAGGAAAAGTTTTGTCCTGTACCGCATTTCCAGAAAACCATCTCCTGGTGCCATCTAGCATGGGAAGAAAGCTCCGAGCAGCTAAATTAGACAGCTTTTCTTCTTTTATCAGCAGTCAAAAGGCAGCAAGGTATGGTCACAGTTCACAGAAATAAAGGCAGTTCTTGATAAACAGGCACCTTCTGGAGCATACAGAAGTTGAGTAAAGAATTAGGAAGCGTCTTCTACAATCCTCCATTAAAAAAACACTCGCTGTTTCATAACTGGTGATAAGAACACTTGACCTAAAATCCAGCGCATGCAAAGAGGAAAAGCACATGGGTCGGAAGGGGTGGTGCCAGGGAGACAAATCTGCATTGAATTTGCATATGGTAATTCACATCTGTTTGCAGCAGTAGATGAAATTCAGTCCCTGACATTGCACCGAGGCCTAGAAGAAACCTTCCCTCTACACCCAAAGGCACTCAGGGCTGGTTCACCTGATCCCTACAGGGACCCCGGACTCCACACTTCCTGGAAATAGATCCAGGAGCATGGAAAAGAGATTCAGGGCCAAGATTCCACACGGCTCAGGGGCACACCTGCCTCCCAAGATCACTGAAATGCGTATTTCTGAAGAAACCTTTCCACACTTTAACCCCACAGCTGCTCCTGCACAAAAACAGTCCGAGCCACTGTTCTTAGAACACCCACCTGCAGGGGACTTTTTGATTTCCCATGGGAAATTCCAGCACACACTCTATGGAGGAGGCAAAAAAATGCTTGGCACTTTCCCGGACTTCCCACTGAGGAATCCCTTCTACGCATGGCAATGGAATCCAGGGAAATCCTTCCAAACTACCCTGCCTGATAAACTGAACATTCCCTTCATCAACAGATTTGCGCAACTCCCCGTTAGAAGTGGCTGCACAAGGCCCCCCTTGTGAGCAGTGTGGTATAGTGGTTACAGTGCCAGGCTGGGACTCAGGAGATCTGAGTTCTAGTCCCCACTCAGCTACAAAGCTCAGCCTGACCGATCTCACAGGGTTGTTGTGAGGTCACAGGGGAGCAGGAGAAAGATCGCGTATGTACCACCTTGGGCAATTTTGGGGTAACAAATGAGTAAGCGATGATGGAAAAACATCAGCTCCTGCTCAGTATCTGTTCTATGTATGCAGGGAGTTAAAATGAGAGGAAACACAGCACCTTCTAGCACCATTGCGATGTTCTAATAAACACATAAGAGGAAGAGGGCCATCTGCACATGCTCAGAAGCCCTGGAAAGGAGTGGGGGTTGGGATGCAAAGCCTGTTGCCACTGCCACATCCTTTCAAATGGGTTTCTTAGCTCAGGACAAGAGGCAGCTGCCTGTTGAAGCTAAACAGATCTGCATCTGGGTCAGTGCTTGGAGGCACAGCTGAGCCCCCTTTAGACAGGATATAAATGCAATCCATCAAACAGCAAAAGCCACAAATGAGATGAGACCATGCAGCAGAATCCCAAAATAAGACTGCACCACTTCAGCCTGTGAAAGAAAGGATCTCCTTTTGCCAGTAGTGTAGAGCCTCCAGCTTTGGAGGCAGTCTATCTGAAAACTAGCTGCCATCCTACAAGCTGGCCTATCCATGACTACTTAGGAGAGAAGCAGTGCAGAGGCCTCAGAGCTTGACTCAGCATCTTCCCACACTTTAAAACACCTTTCAGTCAGTGGGTGGCTGGATGGGGATGCCCAGGATGATGATGATGATGATGATGATGATTATTATTATTATTACATTTCTATGCCGCCCCTTGCCGAAGCCTCGGGGCGGCTTACAACACAATAAGATACATTGAAATACAATAGAACATAATAAATTACCAATAAATACAAAAATACAAAAAATAATATAAAATTAACAGTATAAAATAAGTAAAAAAGAATATAGGAGGAGGAAAGAGAAGGAAGAGGAAGTTGCCCTGGCCAGATCATATATTTTAACAATTAAAATTAAAATTAAAACTGCACATCTGGTGATCATGTCCTTCAAGCAATGGATTACCTTTTAATGGTGCTTATTCCCTCAAAAATGTGTTTAGCATCATGACAGTGGAAGTAAACAGCCATTTATTCATGTCGTTTGTGTGCTGCCCTGATCTAAGAGGGTTTAAAATGTGAAAACGGGACACAGAGAATTTATTTTCTTTTAATTGGGGTTAGAAAAATGTGTTCCCTCCTTTCTTTGCTCTAACGAATCAGGAACGTACTTGCAATAATAAAACATGGAAAGACGGGAGTGGGTGGGGGGGGGAATGTGTAGAGGACACACAGTCATCTATCCACCCCCCCTTAAGACCATTAAGGGTTTAACTGTACACATGCTTAGACAGAAAAAACATCCTACAGGTTCCAGCATTCCCCAAGCACCAGGGTAGCCGGCACTGAGCTTCGGTCTCATCCAGTCCGGTGTCTATATACGATAATCATGTGGTCGAACTCTGGTAGCGGGAGAACAAGGCCAACGAACTGCCTGCCCTTTCCAAAATGGAACCCCCTTTATTGAAGGTGACTTTCTCAGTCCCTTAAGAATGTGGCCCAGCGGCCAACTCAAGCAACCCCGGAAAAGGCAAGGACCACACACCCCGGGCCTACGAGCACAACAGGCATGGACAGAACCATGGGAATTACAGAGCGCGATGCCCCCGATTCCCCAGATAAGCCCAACTGGAATCACTCCAGCCAATATGGCAATGCTGAACTCATTCTTGGAGAGCAAGTGACTCTGACATCACCGGAATGACAGGATCTGCAGAGATGGCCAGGGAAAGTCCAAGTTTTGCAGAAGTAGAAACGACCTTTTCCAGGAGGGGGAAGGCTAAATCGGGAGGGGAGACACCAAGGAGGGCTGACCTTGCTAGTCAGAGAATGGACACAGGCTGGCATTGACCTTTCTGCGCACTGCTAACACGGGAGGGAAAGGCGCGGGCCGCGCAGCTGCTCTGCTCACTGCTTAATGACTGGGATGACAAAGCAAAGATAAGACCGCAAGAGGCCCTGTGAACCGCTGGGTGTGTTTTCCATGGTGCAACATCCGTGAGTAAGAAGCCCCAAGGGCGGAGGCCTTTGCTAGGCTGCTCCGGGGCTTAAGCAATGCCAGAAAGCCCCCCACGGACCCCGTCAACAGGAGGATGGTTAGTGTCCAACCTGTCTGCAAAACCACCAGAGCCAGTGTGGTTCCTTTGCACCCAGAACCAGCTCCAGGGATCAGCATGGGAGGGCATCCAATGACCGGAAGGGTTCCTGTTTGGCACTGCAGAGACCCCCAAATTCCTACCTCTGACGCTTCTCCTCGTCACTGGCCATTCATCCACCCTCTCTGAGCTATGAAGCACAGTGGCCTTCAGGTGCCTTCTGAATGGATGTGGCCCAGAGGAAAACCCAAGCTAAGAGGCCTGACCAAGGCAGCAGTGACGGCGACCTGGACCAGGCTGCCTTGAAAATGCCCCGGCTCCATCCCTGGGTTGACGCATCTCTTTCCCGTTTGGAAGAGAGGCTGTGAAAACATCAATGGCCACGGCTGGATTAAATCTTTCTGGTAAAGAATAAGTCTTATTTGTCAGCAACAAAATGTGTTAAGCCAGATGTGACTTCATGCAAGAATACTGCCATGGAGCCAACTGGGTGACTTTGGGCCAGTCACAGACTCTCAGCCCAACCTACCTCACAGGGTTGTTGTTGTGGGGATAAGATGGAGGAGGAAAAGGATGTAAGCTGCCTTGAGCCCTTTGCAGGAAAAAGGCAGGATATAAATCGCAATATAAATAAAATATTTAGGTGACCGAGCCGGTGCAGTGGTGAAGATCGCGGGACTGGGACTCAGGCGATCCGGGTTCTAGTCCCCACTCGATTATGCAGCCAAAGGAGTGACTTTGGGCCTGTCGGACTCTCAGCCCAACCTACCTCGCAGGGTTGTTGTTGTGGGGATAAGGTTGAGAGTAGAGGAGGAGAATGAAGTAGGCCGCTTTGAGTTTGAGAGAAAAGCAGGATATAAACTGAAGCAAATATTTGTGCCCCACCTTTCCTCCTCTTGCAAGTGGCTTACAAGGTTCCCCTTCTTTCCATCTTATCTTCACAACAACCTTTTGAGGTAGGCTAGGCAGAAAGGCCATTACTGAGTTAGACAGTGAACTTCATGGCTGAACCCAGATCTTCCCAGTTCCAGTCAAACTCTCCATCCACCACACCACACGGGTTCTCAGAAGGAAGTCAAACTGGATTCATTAAGGGCAGCTGAAGTGGATTTTGGAGGTTTCTCTCCACAGCAATTGAAGATCTGGTGTCTTTAAGTCCTGCCATATCCCAAGTGCAGGCGATTGATTTGGAATTCAAAGAACGAGATGTGCAGAGCTTGGCCCAACTAAACGACAACAGGCATGCCTCTTAACTTCCGCTTATTTCTTTCTCTTATTATTGTTGTAAAAAACTGCTTGAGTCCAGCGAGGACTGTGGCACAAGAGGAAATGGAGGGAGAGAATGCAAAGGGAAAGAAACTTTTTCCCTGCGTCGCTTTCCTGGATGAAACCACAAACATGCAGCGAAGCCAATAAAAGAGAAAATGAGTTGCCCAAATACAGAATGTGGGTTTGCTTACAATTTGCCTGTATGTGCTCATCTCTGTAGAATTCTACACAACCTAGCTGGGAAGACCTTCTGAATGCTGCTTCTTTCTCCTGTCCGGGTCCTTTTCAGTGGAGAAGGAGTGACTTTCAGGCCTTTTTCTTTGCAACTGAACTTGGACTGGGCAGCTCTCCAAATGGAAATAAATCCATAAAGAGAAAACAGGCATTGCAGAGAGGGGAGAATACTGCTTTCCCTCTGTAGAACAGCCTCATTCAGCAATCTTCACTTGCCTTTTGCAAAATTTTAAGGACTAGGAGATCTGATCGCAGGTCTTCACTCTCCCATCCAAATGCTCTCCAGAAGATCACCAATTTTCAGCCATAGTTACCATCCTACCTGAAGTACATGGTTTGTACTTCAGCAGTGCTTTTTCTATACCAGATGTCGGGCAAGGAAGAGGACCTGCTCAGTGGTGGCACCCCAGCTTTGGAAGGAGGCTCACCCCATATCGATCTTGCTGTCACACTTTCAGTAGAAGGGGATCTTTTCATTCTCCTGGGACTTGACATTTCATCTCTTCTATCTTGGCTGCTATGCAGATGCTGCTTTCTTTACATTTGCTACCCCCTTTAATGTATCGGGTGTTTTGACTTTGCTTTTTTAAAGTGTATTTATTTTTGAATCTGACCGATTGATTTCTGTAAGCCACCCTGGGAATGTGTTTTATAGATAGAGAGAAATGCCTATCATAAGGAAAAGATTGAGGTCTTCACCATTCGTGATTGGAAGCAATGAAAGAGCTACAAGAAAGGGGGAGGGAGCGCAAAATTTACTTTAAAAGAAAAACCTGTCTCCCAGCTTCTAAGTGTTCACCCAGCATTTCCAGCATGCCTTCAAGCCTATTTTCTCAGGGTTAATGAAGCTTCATTTTTGGAGGTGGGTGGTAGAGGTCCAAAAACAGAAGTAGAAATTCACAATAAGCTGGATTCTATACCCAGCAACCAATTCTGCTGCTTTTGCATGATACAAGTAGAAAATACACCCAAACAAAAGGTCATGGTAGTTCAGGGAAAAACACTGCTGAGTAAATTGATTTTTTTCCAGTGGAAAGTAGTGGGGAGGAGATGTTTAGGATGAAGATAACCATCTCATGTATTTTGCTGAAGTGCTACTTTCGTCAGCCAGGCATATGTCAAAATGCTGCCAAACCAGCCAAGTCTCATCCCAGCAAAAATGGAGACTTTGGCAAAAGCCGGCACGTGGAAGCTCTCATAAATCTCTGCCACACTTCTTAAAACAAAAAGAAGGCATGTGACAGGCATTAAAAGAAAAGCGGGATGGGGGGGAGCAAGCAAAGAGCCGCCCGACACAAAGAATCTTGTTTACCATCCACTGCAGAGTCCCCAAGCCAACATTCTCTATTCTAAAAAGGAGTGTATGAACAATGAGGGGCTAACATTTATTTATTTTTATTTAATATGTCTCAGGAGCCAGGGATGCACCTGAAGGGCTACGTGAAAATCCTTTAGAGTTTTGGCTTGATTTTCAAACCAGGTTCACTCCCGATAGGGGACACTGCTTTTGAATGCTCCCCTGCTTTTAAAAAAAAAAATCCAATGCATGTAATCCAGCTGCGATTAAGGAGAGGAAGCTGCATTCACACACACACACACACACACACACACACCTACCTCTGACATATAGTAATCTGAGCTCTCTGCAGAACTCTGCTAGAGTTCTCAGCTGCAAAGAGAGGCCGGCTGCCACTCCATGTCCCCCACCCCCGGTTGGGTTTATCCCAGCACCTCTGAATCTCTGCATCCAATAATATCCAAATGTGATAAACCCACCCTGCTACCTTGGAGTCCCCCTGCTCATTTTGCTGAGTAAGGACATATTCATTCGCCCAAAGTTCCCACCTTAAGTATCCTCTTTTCTATTCTTCTCCTTACATCTCCACCACCTGGTTCCAAGAACGCTCAAAGTTCTCCAGAGTTGCTATTTTACTGAACAACAACAACAAGGCAATAACCGTCATCACTTCATTAACTTTGTGCCCTTCGGTTCAAAACCCGAGGGTATGGAATGGGCTTCCATGGGAGGTGGCTGAGGCCCCATCAGTGAGGGTATTCAAAGATAGGCTGGACATGCACATGGTGGGCATGTCATGAGTGGAGCCAGCTGGAGCCGGGGGTCAGACTAGATGGCCTGGGAGGCCCCTTCTGACTTGTTCTGTTTCTATGTTTCTAAAACACAAGGCTTGACGCCTACGTTGCTTTGCTTTGCTGGGGCTCATTCCTTAGTAACAGGAAAAGTGTTTTGAGTCTCTGCAAAAGTAGCACTGTCTTCCTTTGTTTACTTTCCAGAGGTTTGGAGTCGGGATCAGAAGTCTTTTAGGAATGAGGATGTGACTTCCATCCAGACCGAAGCTTTTGCGCAACTCACATATTAAAAATTAAGAGGTGGAAGCCCCATCTTGACCCATTGGGTGGTCTTGGCAAAAATCTCTCTGGTTTTAATTGCTTTCTGCTGGAAAATAAGCGAAAAATCATGACAGATATGTCTCAAGGATATGTGAGATAAGACGGTGACGTCATTACCCCTGGAGGCTTGAGATAAGGCAGTCATAAATCAAAGAAAATTCCCCCCTCAACCAGGTTGCAGTAAACCCAAAACAGCCATGCAAAACACCAGAAGGGGGAAAAAACAACACCATTCTGCCGAGTTCCCTGTTGAGTATAAAAACGTTTGCATGAAACAATCCAAACCACAGGTACGATTTTTCAGGCGCTTGAGTATGAGAACGCGAAGCCCACAACACTTAGATCTTCCTCCCGAAATGACAGAGAGACGAAAAATAGTCTTTCTACAGAGACAGATCAAAAAGATGCGAGGGCCCCTATTAAGAAACATCTTCTGGAACTTACAGAAGGAAACCTGGCATCACAACCAGCTTGCCACCGTGCCGAAGAGTTAAAAAAGCGAAAGAGGAGGAGAACAAGGACAAAGGGGCTGGCGAAACTCCCGTACAAGGAAAGGTGGAAAAGCTTGGGGTTTCTTAGCTAGGGATTTCAACCCCCATCAGCCATCAGTTGCTGGGAGTTGTAGTCCAGAATATTTGGAAGGCATCAGTCTAGTAAAACAGGTGGCTGAAAGGGGAAGGGTTGATAGCGATCTATACATTTATGTGTGGTGAGCAGCAAAAGTGGAAAAAAAGAGCCTTCTTCTCTCTCCTCCTCGAACTCAACATTTAGGCACACACCTTGACGGCCTTACCTGGACAACCTCTTTCCTCACGTTGATGAGATACAGCCAGTCGCTGAATCTCGGGTAGCTGTTCAACTCGACCGTCCTTTCGCTCGGGGGGATGCTCAGCTTGCACTGAAGTTGGATTCCAATATAACGGACGACTTTCACCTGCAGAGGGAGATAGGAAAGGATTCAGATGGTGCTGGCCATATAGCAGAAACAAGCTTGCAGAAACACCTCACTTCCACCTTTTCAGCAGCAGGAACACTGACACCCATCAGCCTTCCCCCGTCGATTTCCCCATTCCCTCTGAGCTTTGCTTCAGGTCTCCCCTTCAGGAGAAAGAAATTCTCCAAGCAACAAAACAGCCCACTGTGGGTTAATGTACCCTGGTTTGTTTTAGGGTTAATTGAGGGTTGTCTCACCCTCAGACAAGCCCTGGCATTCGAGTTCACATGATACGTCAAGACCCCCAGTAAGAGCTTTTGGAATCATCCTAATATAAGCGTGTCTGGTCCTTTTAAATATGATGATCAATTTGTTTTAAAATTGTTGTACATCTCAATAAAACTTTTTTTCTAAATTGCTCTTGGGATTTCAACAGTGCTTGGCCTACACCAGAAGAAAAACATCCCTAAGGGCCATTTTATGGCCTCATTTTATAAATATTCTGGCATGTATTCACTTTAGCATCCACTTTAAACTCTGGGGTCAGGTAAGATCCGTGACATTATGGCTCGATCTGGTAAGCACCCACAAGTTTACTTTGCAATTTAATAAGCTGATTTTTTTTTTAAAGGAATAAAATAAGTCTTTTTCTAATAGCAGGTAGGCAGACCACATTTTCATTTTTTAATCACCACAAGTGAGAGGCTTTACTTATATTGTAAATATGTGCACAGAAACCTGAATTTCTGTGCACTCTAGACCACTGAAGAAAACCTCTAAGGTCAAAATGGGTTTGGCACTGCTTCTTCATGTTTGTTTTGGAATTACAACTTATTTACAGTTTAGTCCGTTTACATTTGTCAGACTGCATTTATATGATGAAACCAACTGTATTTAAACAAACAACCTTCTGCCGTCCAGATCTGCATTATATGGCAAGCCAAGGCAAGCCAGGGGTCTCAAAAGCAGACCCCATGGGTACCCTACAAGTGCATTAATCCTGGGTAAGCTGTTATGATGTGGTAACGAGCTATCCCCCCGTCCCCCACTGCAGCGCAAGTTTGCCAACTCTCCCTTGGGATGTGGCCATCACGAAGAAGGCCTGCAGTCCAAAAATCCACCACTGTCCACCAGAAGGGGAAACAGAAAAGTGGGGAGCCCTAGATCTCAGGTTCCCTTCATCCATGAGCTCAAGTAATCGTTCAACAGATCATGGGTTCTCTGGAGGTGGGTTAACCCTCAAACAACCCCTGCCAGCCAGGTCCAGACGACACAGCAAGCCACACCCAGGCCTGGAATAGGCCACTTGGTGCCACTGGGGGTCCCAGCTCAACTCAGCTCTGGTGATTGTGCCAACCTGGCCAGTGACTTGAAAGAGACCCCAGAGGTCATCCAATCCAACCCCCTTGCTCAGTGCAGGCATCTTGTAGCTACAGCATCTCTGATCATTTCCAGACAAGGAACTTATTTTTAAATGCCCTTGGATCTTTAAGACAAATGGGGAAATAAATCTGAAAGGAGTGGCACAGAAGAATCTTCCAACTGGTTATCAACATTTCAAAAGTCTGAGCCAAATCTTTAGATTCTTGCATTTTCTCTTGTGAGCCTACAAGGTTTCCTACTTTTGGCTTACCGGGTTGTTGCCTCCCTCCCTCTTTCCACCCCAATCAACCAAAAATAAAAAGCAGGCCTCTAGTTCAGCTTTCCCAAGCCTACCGCCCACCAAATGTTTTGGACTCCCCTTCCCATCAGCCCCTGCCAGTATAGCTGTTGTTCAGGAATGCCAGGAGCCCAAAACTTCTGTAGGGTGCCATTCTGGATGGCTTAACAGGAATTAACGCAAAGCCAGTTTGTCAAAATATGAGTTGCATCTATATTTTGTGCACAAATATACCTTTGAGGATTTATTTAATGCCATTTATGTATATCTTGCTTAATCAAAACATTGAAGCACCATTAAGTAAAACACAAATACACCAGGGAAACAGCAAGAATAAAACTATGGATTATCCATATCTAGAAGCCAGTGGCTTTCTGGCACTATAGGTAATTTTAGTATTATTTGTTACATTTATATCTCGCTTTTTCTTACAAACTCAAAGCAGCTCACAGCATTCTCCTCCTGCTGCTTTCAATCTTATCCCTGCAGCAACAACAACCCTGTGAGGTAGGCTGAGCTGAGAGTCTGTGACGGGTTCAAAGTAACCCACTGAGGACTAGAACCCAGGTTGCCAGTCTCAGCCCTGCACTCTTAGTGGCTCTCAGGATACCATACTAAGTCCTTTGCACTGATTTTAACCCTCCTTATTGTATTCCAATTATCTGATTGAAAATTCTTTTAAAGTAGCCTAAGAAAGATCTGTCCCCAAGCAAACACACAAGATGAATAGAGCATACACTCCACATCTTTGAAATCATTGCCAGTATCAGTCTGTCTCCACCGGGACAATGGTGTTCACTTCTTAACAGTTTTGCATTGCATTGCAGCAACAAAAGCTCTTGGGGAGAGGGGTATTTTTTCCCCATGGCCCAGCCCCCGGAGAACAAACCACAAGCTTCAAAAGGCTTGCACACAAAAGGCTTAAATTGCTCTGAGTAGGGCTAACTGAATTTTGCATGCTCCAAAGCAACACTACATTCCAGGCAGTCCTACAGGCTTAGCGTTCCAGAAAGTACACAGAAATATTTCCTTTTTCAGACCTAGAGATGCTTTTCAGATGTAACAGCGGCCTTTGTTTTCCCTTTTTTTCAGCCTGCATAGGGAGTGCAGGAAGATTTGTCAAAGAGGAAGAGTCAAGTGGGGAGGTGAACCCACCCTACCAGATCTGCTGAGATCAACAAACATACTTTAAATAACACAGCTGGGAAGGCTCAGACCACTGCTATCCGTGGACCTGTACTGTAGACTCTGCAAGGATGGGTCGTGACGTAGAACTCAAAATAACAATGACCCAAGCGGCTTCTGTTTTAGCGAACCGAGTCACCAGCTGGCACATTTGCAGAAACGGGCCCAAGCCTTTAAAGGTAATTGAAGCCAGGTGCCCGAGTCATAAAGTTTGTAGATTATTACTTCCACGTGAATGAAATGCAAACTCTCCTTAGGCTGAGCAAAGGGCCTTGTGCTCACCCCTCCACTTGCTCACTGACAACATATTTTCCAGTTCCAGTCATATGGACTAGAAACTTGAGTGTTTTTGTGGGAAAAGCTAAATAAAAAGACCAGCTCTTGGCCCCAAGCCCATGCTCCAAAGCAACCATACAGAGGCGGCCATCAGACGCTACAGCACACCAGCTTTGGTGCCATTAAGGGACTGAGAAATTACTGCCTTCAAAACAACAAAAAATTGCTCCTGGAAGCACTGCTTGGATTTTCCATCACTGGAGCCAAAAGAGCTTGAGCTTCAGCTTGGAACATGGATTCATGGAAACCTCAGCTGCCTTGGTTCCCCGACTCCCTTTTGCTCCCACCGTCTCGCTTCCTCCTTTGTCTTGATGCCACAAGCTCACCTGGCAGGGACTCTCACACCTGCCTTGGCACCGTGCATGGGAAGAGAGAAGCACTGCATTTCCAAACAATGCTTTTTGGGAAGAAGTGTGTGGCTTTTGCACAGGAAGTAATATCTGACTAAACCAGCTGCTTTCTGGGGCAAGTGAGTTTTTCACTTCCCACACAGATACTTTCTCAGGTCGTAGAACGACGGGCTGGAATTTTTAAGAGGCTTTTAAACTCTGGGTGAGGTAAGCAATGCAAGTGACAGCGGCGGCGAAGTTGGGGGGGGGTGATCCTACGTCAGCAGCACCAGAATGGTTTTCCAATTTTTTTATTCCTATTTTTTCAGGCAGCGCACACCAAAGGAGCCTTCCAAAATCAGAGCTGTGTGGCTTCACAAAATGCTAGAAAACCACAAAGTGCTAGGGAAACTTCAAACAGGCGAGAGTCCCTGCTGGACCAAACAAGAGTTCCTTCCCATCCAAGAACCTGTTCCAAGTGGCCATCGAGGTATCTTTCATTTTGTGGGCAAGTCAGAAGCACAAGAGTTGCATTTTAGACTCCCTTCAGCCACAACACCCTCTTGTCTATGGAACAGAATGGGGTTTGCTTTTTCAGCTCTGAGGGCCTCCTTACCAGGCCCCTCTCTGGTCAGCTTGACCTACCTCACAGGACTGTTGTGGGGATAAAAGGGAAAGCAGAAGGACCAGGGCGCTGCCTCAGACTCCTTGTATGGGGAAAAGAGCAGGATACGGATGCATACACAACCCACCCCTTTTGAAGACCATCTGAGCCCTCTGTCCTCGCTAAGTAATTTTGTAAACCTCCCATCACAGCCCTTCTGCAGTCCTCTATGTTCCAATCTAAATGAACCAGCAAGGTTTCATAGAAGCATTTCAACCCATAGTTTATATAGGCTGCACTTCTCCCCACTCCAATTAGAAAGCTTAATTATAGTATCCGCACTGGGAAGGCTCTCAAGAATTCAAAAAACCCTGCCCCCCTTTTTTCCAGGAGTGGGGATATAGCAGTGGCCATAAAAACAGAGACCAAATAAGGACCGGTGCCAGAACGTGGTACCACAGGGCAGCCGCTAGGGTTCCCAAAGGGCCCACTGAGTCCTGAGACCCTGACTCTGGGCAACCAGTGCTGTAAGTCCGCCTTTTTAATCACCCCACAAATACCCTGAAGTTACATTACGTGAGGTTCTCCAGACCATTATGAGGAATGAAAATGGCTGCTTTTGTCCAAGCACCAAGTGCTGCCGCTATTGCTGCACAGGTGTAAAGGGGTGCAAGGATGGGGGTCCCCCAACAGAGAGTCCTTTGCCCACCGACTCCCTCAATCCTGGAGCTGGGCTTTGAAGGCAGCTCCGTTTCAGCAAACACATCCAAACGTGGCTCACGCCATTCTTACTTCTGCTAAACATGCGGCTTTGGGGACACACGAACACACACAGGTAAAGCAACTTGAGTTCCTGAAACAGCTCATGACCAGCAGACCAATCTCACTCTGCACCCGGCATTGGAAAGCATCTCGTGAGACGGGATTTTCAACTTCCCCATTTCCAGGATCCAGTGAAACCGCTTTCAGCTGAAACCTGTTATCATTTTATGGTTTTCTCAAGCTGCAATCAGTAACCTTGCAGGCCAAGGGAGGGTGGGTGTGGGGAGATGGCGGAGAAGAGCCGTCGGGCAACATACGCACCTAGGATATTTCTTTTTTCCAAGCCAGGCACCTTAAATATGGTGGAGGCACCTTAAATATAGACTTCAGGCCCTCCAAAAGCATGCTACAAGACTCTACCTGCAGACACTTTTGGCTTTGTCCAGTCTCTGTACAGAAGAATGCAGGTGCAGAATTCAGATGCAGGTGAGGGACTGGGAAAGGCAATGTTGAGAAAGCAAGTCTTCCAAAGCCTCCAAAAGTCATGATTTTTCAAGCCAAGAACTGCAGCATGCAAATGCTGATCTGTAATCCATTACCAAGTTTGACCCTGTCTACTTAAGAGTTCAGAAGGTTTCCTCTCCCATCAAAGTTGCTAAATATGGTACCAGAACTAGGAAGCCCAAAATCATCACCAATTTCTACTACTGAAAGTCTTCTTCCAGGAACAGAGTCCTGCATTACGTATATATACATTTGCAGAGAAAATAACACAGATTTTTACATATTATAACCAGGCGGGATCCCTAGCTAATTCATGGTTACTTTGCATGAATGGTGCGCAGGTGTACACAACCTGATTTGTTGCACTAAACAAGCCAAGATTCATAAGCCAACTTTGTTGCTGGCTTATCAATCCTGGCTTATTCAGGAAAAACAAACCAGGATCCTGGGTTCAGATATCATATGCCATCCATTTCCCACTCGTTTTACCAGCTCATGCAAAAACCTGGGTTGTAGCTCTTGCATTTCATTGCTTTTGGAGCTCACTTTGTTCTTCCTTGCACAGGTGACTGTAAACAAAAGGGGTGGAGACACACACTTGTACTTTCTGTGATTTTAATAACCACCCTAGCATCCATGAGGATAAATAGCAGTTTCTAAAATTGTCATTTAAAAATGCATAAAGTGGGCCCTAGGCCATGAAAAGTTACGTTGCAATAAAGGTGTTAACTTTTAGGTGCCAATTTCTTTGTTCCGTTCTCTCCAACACCCTCTGTATTTACTAAAGGAGGTAGCCACCGAATGGTGTATCAAGAGTGCAGAGTCCATAGCAAATGGCACATCTCATGTGGGACTTGAATACCCAAAACTCACGGGCTGAATTTCTTTTGAGAGTCAGCTTGCCAGATCAGAGCAAAACCAGGGTAGCACTGAGGCTGGAAAAGACCAAGCGCTCAGGCACATGGACAAAAAAATGGAGAAATTTGCATGTGGTGGTGGACAAAGCAGAAAGTCTGTTTGCTGCATGTTTCTTCAAAGAATCCTAAAGTCACCCTTATGCATATAGAGAGATGGGCAGCGGGGAAGGGAAGGGAAGAGTTGATGTCAAACAGAAACCTCTGACAGAAAGACTCAGGCGGTGGGCTGCAGAAGGGAAAGCACGTGTGTGCAAAAAGCCCCAAAATCCAAGGGGATTTTGACATGTGGGACCCCAAAGGCTCCCAGAGATTCGGAGCTTTAAATGAAAGCTTTTGGGCTCAAGTCACTGTGGGCCATTCCCTACCAGCACCTCTAGGATCAAGGGCTTTATCTCCCCCAGTACTTTCTGCTGGCAAATATAATTTCAAGGCATACCAGATTCGAGCCCTTTCAAGTGCCCAAACTGCCTTGTGAGTTTTATGCAGACTTCAGTCTTACGCCATCTGGGTAACTCTAAGGTCCAGTTTCACTCCTCCTCCTCTTCATACACCTTACCTTAATTTACAAGCAAAAGAAAGAGAGGTAGTTTCTAGTCCTCACTGTTTATCTATATATCATTTTCTGCTATATTGGCCCAAAGGTCCTCTAAGCAGATTACAGTGGTATGTTGCAGAGAAAAGCTTACTTAATGTTAAAATCAAGGCTGGCTTATGCACTTCCTGCAATGTACCCCATTCTTACAAAGTTGAAAATGAGAAAACTGAGGGACAGAGTTCAAGTCTTAACAATAGAGTGCAAAAAAAAGTATAGAAACAACAACAGATCTTAGAAAGGAGCATGGAAGTTCTTATCCGCCAGGAGATAGATGCTCTGCTGGTGAATTTGTCTAGTTGCTTTTTAAAGCTCTCCAAGCTGGCAGGAATCACTGCATTTTTCTGGTAGCAAATTCCATGTTTTAACTCTGTGTTGTATCACCCGGTATACAGACAGTGCAATGCACACAACACAGTACTCAAACAACATGCAAAATGACCACCAAGAGTGCATTTAGTTTTAAATTAAAAAATTTAAATTGCTTGTTATTTTTTCACAGTTTAAAATTCTGCGCTGTATCAGTAAGTCATTCCTTGTGTGTGCCCCAAATCTCCCACGGCACAGATGGGAAAAATAGTCTCCTGGTCCTTTCCTCAACCTATGCACTGTTTTCCTCATCTTCCTGCTTTCCCTCTTTTATTTGCCTTTTTTTCCTAAGCTAAAGCACCCCAAATCCTTCCATGCAGGGAGCTGTTCTCCCCAGCCCCACGTTCATTTTCGTTGCACCTTTTTCTCCAGCTCAGTGATTCCCTTCAGGAGGTGCTGTGAGCCACAAGGCAATTACACAAAACGTTATTCTGGTATCATAATCATGCAGGTGGATAGACGGATGGAACTGATCCGGGGGGCAGTTGCCTGTCCGTGCAAGTGACCCCCAGCTTTCCTTCCTAAACAGCGAACAAAAGCAACTGTTTATTTTCCTTCAGCGCCTGCAAATTGCTACTAGCTTTGTGTGCAAATTGGGTAGCAGGACCAAAATAGATGGAAAGATTGATGAAACTCATCTGGAGCCTAGAAGAAAAAGATTGTGAAGTCAGTAATTTTGCAGCAATGGCTTTTCTGTATTTAGTGACTAAGCTCCAACCGCCATTACATAAAGCCGTTTTTCCTCGGCTGGCCAACATTTGGTGGACTTTGATACCCACTTGGCAAAGAAACATATGCGAAATTGGTTACCAAGTTAACACACGCAACAGACTCGCTGGAAAGTGGGAAGCGAAAGAGACGGGGGGGTGTGTGTATGCGTGTGTGTGTGTGTACAGCACTGCATTGTGGGAATTCCCTGTCTCCACTGATGCCTTTAGCAAGTTGTGAAGATTGTGGGTGGCTATCAGACAGGGTCCTGACCAGGTGAACACAGCTGAAATGTGTGGGTGTTGAAATCTCAAGATTGGCTAAAAATAAAAACTGAACTGTAAGAGTCACCCAGTTCATTAAAACTTTCATCCTGGACAGACTGTCAGCTGCTTGCTCATAAAGGCCAGACTGGTTACACTGCCCTGGGCTCAAAGCAGCCCTTCAGCAGGCCCCAGGCATTGTACAAACATGACTGTACCACCTTGTTCCTAAGTGGTACATTCCTTGCTTTCCCCAAAGGATTCTGGGAACTACCATGAGAGTACCCTAGCACAGAAATACAATCCTTGGGGATTGTATACACACATCATGCAGGAACAGGATGCTAGGAGCTGTAGTCCTACTCACAGGGAAGGGACTGCTTTGGGGAGGGCTGATATAAATTGAGCTGAAGAAAGAGGAAGGCATTCAAAGGTGTCCTTGGTCAAGGTAAAATGTAGACCCCCAGCTGTTTTGAATTTCATTTCCCAGATGCCCCTAACAGCATGGTCAGGGGTTAGGAATTCTGGGATCTGAAGTCCAAAACTCTGGGAGATTTAACTTCTGCCTGCCCCTACCCTAGGAGACCTATTTGAGTTTTCCCCCAAGTTTACCCAATACGTTTGGCACTGGCTGTCCATTCAACAGGATTAAATATCTTTTCAGCAACGCTCTTTATTTCTTCTCTGCATGACTCAAGGGAGGATACCAGGTCTGCAAAGGTATACAGCAAAGAGTCACCTGGTGGGACCCCCCCCCCCCAAAGGACACAATCCCCCACCAGAGTTTTATGGCTACAGGAAATGGCAGTCCTGTGATCCGCCGGGAGAAGTCAAAAGCTGCCATTTGCAAAAAAGTTCCCACAGTCCCCCAAATACAACTGCACTAAAGACGACTGCGGGAAATCTAATCTGGCAGGTGACTTTCCCAAAGGAAGAAGGGTCCTTTTATTCTTTCCACTCAGGTTAAAATAGGAATACTGAACCACAGACCTTCAGGTGAAACGCACACACACGGTTCCCCATACAGTCCCAGCCCTTATTCCCCAACCACGAAATGCTTGGTGGTTTCCCTGCTTTTGCATGTGTTTCTCCCCTCATCCTAGAAGGCCGAAATTCCTCTGCCAAGAACTTTATGCAGAAACAGGCTGGTAACAGGACCCCTGCACTCTCTCTTCAGCCCTGCCCATCCCAGGAATACGCTCCGGAGCTGAATGCAGCCCTTGGAAATAAAGAGCTTCCACATCTTTGCTCTACAAGTAAACTGCAAATAAGAAGCATTTGTCCAATCAGTTGGAAACCGAAAAGAGGCCAGGAGTCAGAAGGGTTGGGACTTCCCCCTTTCTGTGTTACTGGCACTATTTCTGTCTCTTTCTCCCCCAGTCCCCGATTTGCAAAATGCAGATCTAATAAAGCAGACTGTTTGGCACAAACCCACCTAGCCCATTCTCTCTCCCAAATCCCCTCTCCCTCTGTCATTCCCTGCTCAGTCCTTTCAGTAAAAATTTCACTGTTTGCCTGCCTGCAATGGCCAAGGTTGGTTACAAAACTGATTTCTCAAAAAGGAACAGCGCCCGGTGATGCAAATTTGAACAACAGAAAGAAAGGGGAAGGATGGGAAAGTCTGCCCGGTGTGACAAAAGACCCCAAGTCTGCCCAGGCACTGCTCCCTGCAAAGGGGGTGGCCAGTTACTCTCTGCTTCTTTAGAGGAAATCCTAAGCCTGTTTGGAGAGGGAAGGAGGTCCTACAGCTCCCAGGATGCTCCAACCAGCCTAGCATGCTGGGAGTTGTAGGACCATGAAGGGCACTGGGGGACCAGACTCTCAGACTCTTCCCCCAGCCTCACAGGGATAAAACCAAGAGGGAAATGGAGGGGGAGTCGTGGTAGTAGTAATTAGAATTATTCTGCCTAGATTACCAGAGGCAGAAAGAAGGGCAGCGAAAACACTGAAATTTCAAATTTCTCCTTATGGGATAGCATAGGGAGCACTACCAAACGGGCCGAAGTGAGAACAATCAGCAAGGTCCGTGGGAACACTGAGGTTTGCATAAGTACCAAAAACTTTTTTAAAACTCCAAGGGGGTGACCCAAAACACCCAAGGATTGAATGTACTGAGTGGCGCTTTGTTGCAACTCTGACTTGTTAAATGTAAATAACCCCTCTAAAACCTAAGTGTGATACAATTCCAATAATGTGAGCCTAGAAACATCCTAGAAATCCTGATGGAGCATCTAGGGAGTCATCTCACATCAACTGCAATTGTTTAAAACATAAAGATAAAATTAAAGTTTTCTCTTTGGGGATGCATCTATCCATGAGTTTCGGATTTCTGAAAAAAGCTTTTAAAATGCTCTGGATTAGAATGTAAGCATGCTTGCATAGGGACACCTGGCGAAGGTGTGTTCTCACAGTTTTCAATGAAATTGGGTTTTTTAAATCATTTATTTATGTAGCACATTTGTATGCCGCAAAATTGTGTCACAGCAAGCCTTTCATCTTTTTCATGTTTTCGACTTTCCGTGTTAAAAGGGGTTTGTTTCCATTTTTTTTTTTTTAAAAAAAGGGTAGTACTTAACTTCTAAAATGAGGTTTCAGCGTTGAACCTGCCTGGAGTCACAGCCTGAAAGCCTTCAATTGTGCAAATGTGTCAATGCAGGAGTATATCTGAGCATGCACAGAGCTCCTTTTGCTTGTCCAGTTTTATTCCCTTGAGGGAACGTTTGGGAGAGACACAGAGAACTGCCACTTTACTCTTCCTCCAGGGTCCCCAGCATTTCGGTTTAGGACATGGAAACATGACTTATTTTTATATTCCCAAATGTGTTTATGGAGGGAAGTATGTTATTCAAACACTGGGCAAAGGCACTCTGTGGGCCTTAAAAGGCTTAATTCCTGGTTTTCTCCCAGGGCAAAATCCCAGAGTTCTAGACCTTGTGCTCAAGTTGGGTTTCCCAGTCAAGTTTAAAAGTAAACCCAAGACCTTGGTCTGAGCAACAGGCCTTACACAACCAACAAGTGTGTTCGCACACACAAGCAAGCGACGCCTGCCAACTTTGGAATTATTTGTTCTTCTATTTATACTGTAACTAGCTAAACCTCTCGAGACACAAGCTTGCCTTTAAAAAAAAAAAAACCAGACGACAAACCAACAGTTGGGAGCTTCGGAAAAACTACACACACACACACACACACACACACACACACAAAGAGCAGAGTGCAACCAGAACACGGCACAGTTTATTGTCGCCACCCTTACAAGAGTTCCTGCGAAGCCAACATTGCCAACAACAAATGCAAAACCAACCCATTCATTCATTTCCCTGTCAGTTTTATTTCGACAAAAAGATACGATGGGGTTCAACAAGTACCAAGATTTCGAGCTCCGAACCATCCCGCCACAAGCTCTGCCACACTGAGAAAAGCAGGTCTCCCAAACAAGAACGAACCTAGGAGAAATGTAACCCCAATCGCCACATCATTCACTTTTATCCCAAAGGGCTTTTTGTCCCATATTCAGGGGATTGACCGCAAATATGTTCTGCTCAAAATTAGGACCAGAAACATCTTTACGTCAAAAGGAAGAAGCATTTGGAAGCAAAGCAAATGAAAGCAAGACACAGTTCCCACAGCTATAGTTGTTCTAATTTTTTCACCTCTCTCTCAGTTCTGAAAAGCTGCTTAATCCATCACACAACACCATCCTAGGAGATCAGTAATTAAAAACCCCCACACTCAAGTTTCTAGTCCTCTTGCTATATCAGAAAGCCCTTCAGTTCTAAGGACTAGAGAGACACTTCGACTTCTCATAAGCAGTTACAAACTGTATGCGGTATCATGTGCAATTCAGGTATGCTCAAAGCCAATTTTGCAAGATTGCATATAACATATAAGGTGAAAAGTGCTCGTTACCCCATATATTCGAGGGAAGGATGATTAAAAGAAACAACCAGGCAAACGCACACATGATACTTTTAAACCCACGCACACTCTCTGAAACTTACAGGATTTCAGCTCAGCTCCTCCCACCCAGCAACCTGACCTCAACACTGAGTTCATTTCATGTTAGCTTCCTTTTTTTTCTTGACAGGAAGAGCAGAAGTAAAATTCAAGGGTTTCTTACTAATGTGAGCTACCAGAAAATAACAGTCATACAAATTTAGCAGGTTGCAGAGAAAGCCCTGATAAATGTTTTGCTCTCTCGTAATACTCGTCATCGGGGGCTCAGTACAATTAAAAGGACGGTGTTAGAGATTCGGGGAGACACGAGGAAAGTAAACTAAACTGATGTGATTCTCTGACTCAGATAGGAATTCAGTCACAGCTTACAAATCTTTAAAACTTACAGCTACTTGCCATTTTCCACCCTGTTTCATCATTCCAGTAAACTGTACGGAGGGAGCCAAAAGGGAGAAAAGGGGCCATTCCTCAAATCCTTCCGAAAGCCTTATTCTTTCTTCTACCTGCCAATCCCTTCTTCCTTGTGTGCTGTGACTTTGAGATTCTACTCCTGAGGTTATCAACTGTCTTGCTGTACTGATCATATGTAAGCCAGCTCAGGATTCTAGCAGGTTGAAAAAGCAGGATAAATATGCTTTCAATAAATAGGGTTCTACCTCTCTGCTCATCGATATGTAAGGTCAACCGAAAGGTTGAAAAAGGGGAGTGGAAGGGGCTTTCCTTCTACTTTTCCAAGTTCTCAGCCTCCAAGAATGCAGGGAAGAGCTACGCTGCCCTTCTCCCAGGCTGAACCCAGGACTCAGGAAGAATGACAAACCAAGAAAGCACTCCGTAAAGTGATAACATTGATCTCACTGCAAGCCCACAATGGTGAAAACAGAGAGGCGATTGTTGGGCCAGAAGTAGGCAAGGCCTGATCCTGTTATACATATCACAAAGAATCAGCCATCGGGACTCCCAGAGGTGGAGGCAGGAGCAGAACAAATTCCTGCTCTGAAAGCTTTGCATTCATAATAATTCTCGAGCGTTGGAAAAAGGCATTTTTAGTGGAGCGCTTCACTACAAATTACATTAGAAACACAGAAGCAAATGCAAAAAAGCAGGTCTCTGGGCCACACTGACACCTAGATAAAAGCCAGTGTCAGGCTAAAACCTGAAAGTCCTGTAAGACAGGGGTGTTAGATTTTCTACCCCGCTGCTCACGGCTCACCCCCCCACTTCCCAATCCCACACCTACCCAAATCCACATCTCTGTATGGCACAACTGCAGGAAAAAGTTAAAATAATAACCATAAACTTTTTAAAAGATGTTGGAAAACACAGATAGTCCCTTGAGGGTGCCCCGGGACACTTTGAAGGGGCAAGTCCTTAGCCAAGTTAGTACAAAAAAGTCATCTTAAAAGTCCATAGTTAAGATGACTTTCACAATCCCCAAGGGCAGGAAAGAAAAAAGATAATGAGATTAAAAGCTTCAGCAAGCATGAAATGGTCAAGACCGCAGCAAAGTGTCCGGGGAGGCCCAAAAGGTCCACCTGGGCACTTTGG
The DNA here is from genome assembly GCF_004798865.1 of Varanus komodoensis. NCBI lineage: Eukaryota > Metazoa > Chordata > Lepidosauria > Squamata > Varanidae > Varanus > Varanus komodoensis. The sequence continues at coordinate 15,823,304 of NW_025335587.1, forward strand.
AGGGGTGCCAGGACACAGCTGGCAAAGACAGCAAAACGTTTTGGACACTCTTGCCAAGCACTTTGGTAGTCGATCCCTGGTACCCATGCTCTAGGTCAGGGGTCTCAGACTCAACTTACCTGGGGGCCGCTGGAAGTAGAGTCTGGGTGAGGCTGGGCCGCATCAAGGATTCCCCCACCGCGGTGGTGGTGGGCCGCTCATCCCCGGCACTTTGAAGGCCACAGGCCCCCCCCCCGTGCCCCGTCCGTCCCGGCCACTGGCCGGCGAGCTTGAGACCCCTGCTCCAGGTTGTCTAGGTTCAGACAACACAACAGCCCCTTCATGAAGAGGCTAGATTGCCATTGGACACACCACTCTTACTCTTCTTAACTGCTAAGAGCTGTTATAAGGGATGCGTTTCGAGCTTGCCCCATTCTTAGGGCTCAAAAAAAAAAAAATGGGATGGAAGGCAGAGAGGGTCTCCTTGGGGAAGTAACTCCTGGAGCTCCTTCTTAAAACCTTTCCCAGGAAGTCGTTACATCACACTGCTCAAAGTTTGCCCTCCGCCTTCACCCTTCTCAGCTGCTGTAATCATGCCATACTTAATTATCACTTCCAGATTAAAAATAAAACCCTGTGATTATGAACTGTGGCTCACGACAGCGCCACAGGGCTGGATTTCCGTGGCCGTTTCTGCCGAGAGGACTAAAACGAGCGGCAAACAGAGGAGCCAGGGTGACGGCTGCAAGGCCCAAGAAGAGGTCCAGGGAGGGAGAGAGAAAAGGAGAGCCATGCATCCTGTAACACGGAGCATTTTTTGCGCATGCAGAAAAAGAAGCAGGAGGGGAGAGGTCCGAGAGAAGCTTCCTTATGTTTTGCATTTCTGTGCCATCTCTGAGACAGATACGGCTAAGATTGCACCTTGCACACTGACATATTCTCATGGGAGTTTTCATGCTCGGTGCCACGAGCATCACGCCGATGTCCACACGCCTGTAGTCACAGTCCATCCCGCTTGTAACTACACTCAGGTGCCCTCCCTGAGCAAGCCATAAATAGAAAGAACAAAAGCCCCCACAAGCCATGTCTGAATTGGGCTCAGAGGCTAACCAGGAGGTTGCCCACTGAGAAATTCTGGCCCAAACCTGGATCAAGGGTGGTCCAAGACATTCTGGTGCTCAGGGCAAAGGGGAAAATAACACAACTTTCGACACCATGCCCACAACTGCAGCTGGATCCTATGCTTTGATAGTGGAGTGGGACAACCATTCCCCCGCCAAAGCTGAAGGCTGCCAGCTAGCTTAGTGGGGCATGGTGCCCTCTCCTCTCCCATCTTCCTGCAGCGTCTACAACCTGAAGCAAACACCTTACCTTACCTAATGGTAGGGCCGACCCAGATGAAGGCATTCCCCATAACGAAGTCTCCAAGGCACTCCAAAGGAGGTGGCACTCAACCGAGACAGACTACTCATCTCTAACTCAGCATCATCCGCCCCAGGCTTCCCCCACCGGCCCCCTTCTGGGGTGTGTGAGGACCCACATGCATGGCCAGTGGTCAGAACCGACAGGAGATGGAGCCCAAAGCACCTGCAGAACATCAGGCTCAAGAAGGGTGGTGCAACAGACTTGAGGTTTCGGGGAAGGCTTTTTCCCAGCCATTCCTGGAAACAATGAAGATCTCTGAACACGACACAGGCTTTCGGCTTTCATCTTTCAGCCTCAATTTCCAGCACACTTGCCAGAACAGCTTGAATGTCTGGACCCAAGTTTCTGAAGCACAGCTTCCGTGAGCCTGTCTTTTGACTGAGGTTGTGCCCTGGTCTTTGTGAGTTAGACAGGGTTGACCTGGGGGCAGGCCTTCTCTGTGGTGGCACCGCGCTTGTGCCGATGGTGTTCGAAGAGGATCCACACCAGGGGCTGCCAGAGTCCAAGGACCAAATTCTTTGAGTCCAAGGACCAAAGCCTTTTTACCACTGTACCAGGGTGAAGGCTAAATTCAGATTTATTCATTTACTGGAGGAGCAGTTCTTGGCTGAACACCTATGTGGAGAAGCAATAACCTAAAAGTCTCCTTTGAGGAAGCCCTTCAAGCAAACCTTGGGCCATTCTATCTTCAAGATCCCTTCACTCTGGAGTTTCAGCAATTAGCAGAAGTCCAGACTGTATGAGTTACCCAGTTCTGTATTTTTGATTCCAGGCTAAATCTGTCTGCACATCTGGGGCTTTTTTTAACAGCAGCCTGGTTTGTTTGCCTTTCCTTTTTCCCCTCCTTGTATGACTTTTTTTTACACTGTTGTCTTGAATCATCTCATATTGTTTTCGGAAGATGGCCTAGAAAACTTTTACAGCAGAGAGAATCAGTTACCAAGAATAATTGCCTCATTCCTTTTTTGATGTATATCCTGCTTTTTTCCTACTCAGAACTCAAAGTGGCTTACATCATTCTCCTCCTCCTGCATTCCTTATCCCTGCAACAACAATCCTGTCAGGTAGGCTGGGCTGAGAGTTTGTGACTGGCCCAAGATCACCCAGTTGGCTCCATGGCAAAGCAGGGACCAGAACCAGGTCACCTGAGTTTCCCAGTCCCAGCTTTTAACCACTACACTGCATTGTTATTACTTCGTAAGCCATCCTGAGGCTTTTTTGCAATTAGGACAGCATATAAATATTTTAAATACACGAATAAATAAATAATAAATTGGCTCTCTTTCTGACATGCCTCTCTTTTCAGGCAAGAGGTCAACCACGGTCCAGGTCAACCGTCTCACTGGCTTTTCAAGTTTGCATTTCAGTTGGAAAGGAAAGAAAAGAAGTTTTATAAAAGGAATTTCCTCCCACAAAATACCTTTTAAAGAGATGATGATAAAACCAAGTACTCTTGGATGCTGCAAGGGTCAGCAAATGATGTGCTGGCATTCATCTTAGCTGCAGAAGATATTTCCTGGCCTCTGACTAGGACAAAGCAGCACAGCTAGGAAGACAATAAAATGGGGTGTGAGGAGAGGAACAGGGGTCTAGCCAAGTTTCAGTGGTTTCTTAATCTAGGTGGAGGGGGAAAAGCAAGCCTTGACTAGCAGAAACCCCAAAGAGGAGACAATGAATACCTCGACATTGCCCTCTGCACCATCAGCCCGTCCTGTATAGATTGCAGGTAAGTGATGAATAAAACAAATAAGAACTGAAAAGCAAGCACCTTCTTCTGGTACTGGCTCTTTTGCCAGAAAAGCAAAACGCAGCAGGGAAAGGTTTTTGCATTCGCCCAGAGCTGCTTCCAGATGAAGTTTTAACAAAAGCCACACCGTTCCATCATTCACAGCATTTTATGGGGGTCCCAGGTTGCATCTGTCACCCTGCCATGTTTTCCTGTCATCCATTACTTCTTCCAGCTTTGTTTTTCTTGGCACAAAAATATCCATCAAGGAGAGCGAGGCCAAAAGAGCAGTGCCATGTTGGAACAGCGCATGGATCTGGAAGTATTCAAGTGCTCGTATCTTTTGCTGATGGAATCCTCACTACAGCCCTGTAAGGTAGATCAGTATTGGAGAGATGAGGCAGATGAGAAAGCAAACAGCAGGTCGGTTGGTGGCTGGTTTGGGCTTCCTCCCCAAGGAGGCTGCTTACTTTCTTCAGAGTAAGCTTCACCGAACAGAGTACAACCTACTTCTGAGTAAACCTATATAAAACAGCTCACGTGCCACTGAGTTATCCAGAAGAACAAATTTAATTCCATGCTTCTTTTTCCTCCACATAATTTTGAACCACTCGCAATGTATTTGCTTTTCCAAGGGTGTTTTTTTAATGTCTCTCTTGTTATTATTGTTAAAAGAGAATGGAAAATCATAATAAACTGCAGAGACAAACAAATAATGAAAATAAATGTGGCTGAACTAAACAGAGAGGCAAAGGATTTCTCCACAGTATGTGTCCCTCTAACTGGTTTTATGCTTCTCTCAGCTCTGGCTGGTTGTGTCTTCAATTGTTCCATCAAGTTTGTGACTGCAATGCCCCCCATCTACAGTCAATGGCTATTCTGGCTGGGGATGATGGTGGTTGCAATCCCACATTTGGAGGGAAAACACAGGCCTAGGAAAAGCTGTTATAGAGATATGCACCTTTGGGGGGGGGGGAGTTGCCACCTGCTTTAGGCTTTCTAATTTTTATGACACATCATTTCCTGAGAGCTAGTGTGGGTTCTCCCAGCACTTGGACAATGCAGAGATATGCAGGATCTAGCCCCTACTCAACCATTAAGCTCAACTGGGCAACTCTGAGCCAGACACAGTGTCGGCCTGGCCTACCTTACAGGGTTGTTGTGAAAGTAGAATGACATGTGTCTTGAGGAAAAACAGTGGGATGTAAATACAATAAACAATAACAGGCATATTGGAAGAGCCAAATCAACAAAACCACCGGGGCCCATACACACAGTCTCGAAATAAGGAAATGTCCACTTCTCCTTACAGCCAATAAAAGGCCACAAGTCTCACAGCCAGTATATATAGGTTGCAGGACTGGCCTTTCTTGTTCACCCTTCCTTTCCACAGAAAAAGACACTCTCTCTGTTGCAGCAAGAAAGATTCTGCATTTTGCAAGAGCAACGCAGACGAGCACACAAAGTGTTTGAGTCACAGTTACTCTCGTCTAGCATCTGACCAGCAACTAATTGTTCCCAAAACTCCTAGGGAGAGAGATCCTCAAACTTCGCTAGCCTAAGAAGCCAAGGACTAGAGCCGTTCTGCATGCAACGCAAACAGAGGTACAGCCCGTCCGATCGTCTTAAACCCTGGATTTAAAGGCCTTAAAGGGACCCCCTTTTGATGGGAACCCGTTGCTGGGAGCACTTCGCTTCCTGCCCGCAGCCCCCTTGCCAAGCCCTGCTTTAAAGCGGCTTCCACATTCTTGACACATGAAATCAGTGTCTGCCACCCTGGTACCCTCCAGATGCAAGTCGGGCCTCGACTCCCAGGCCTTGCAGGATTGCAAAAGCTCCGGTTCGGTGCATTTGCAGGGCACTAGGTCAGCAAAGTCTGCTTAAAACACCACCTCCAAGACAGTCTGACAACCCCACCCACTTGGGGGGGGAACCCACCTCCCCACGTGCTGTTCTGTCCTTCGAGCTGGCTTAAATCACCGCACCGTCGGGACATGACGGAAATAAAACTGAGTCTGCTTCAGCCACCAACTCATCCCAAGCCCGACTCCCTTTCTTACCTGGCTGGTCAGCTTGGAGGCTTGCCTCCCCTGCTCAGCCGGAACTACAAGGCGGACGGGGACAGCTGACGGAGGAGAACCTGCACCCGCTCCACTCCAGTCGCCTACTGCAACTTTATCAGCATCGCTGCAGTGGGCCTGGCCGGCCTGGCCCAGCCCAGCCCAGCCTGGCCACCGTCATCACCCCCTCCCCGCTTCCTGCTCTCCGACTGCTACCAGGTCAAAACGAAATCACGCAGATCTAATCCACACAGCTTCGCCGTGCCAAGTTCTCGGGGCCCGTGTCGTGAAAAGCACTGCAGCGGGCAGGGCTCTCCCCCACTTCGCCGGCTCACAAGACAAGCTATCCTTGTCAAAACGCCCAGCTTCCTACAGAAGACATAAGAGCCGGCTGCCTGCCCTGGTTAGGAAAGGAGAATTAATGATCGGAGGCGGTTTTACAACGGAGAGGGCTGCGGCTGCAGGAGACAATGACATCCGAAGAGAAAGCAGAGAAGCCCGTACCTCCCACTGACCGAACGTGGAAAGAATCCAACCCCAATGGAGCTATGTCAGGAGAAGGAGCAACCAAAAGTCAAGGCAGGGAATTGCAGCCCTTCTAGGGTCTTGGACTGATTCTTGGGGGCGATCCCAGAGATCACACCCCCTTGCCCACACCTTCCTTTCCCTGACCAATGCTTTGGTGGCTTCCCAGCTTTTCTGCAGTCATTCCTCTCACTCGAAAAGGCATTTTAAATGCCCGTCCAAGGCAACGGGAATTTTAAAATGGAGAATCCTGAGAAGGCTAAATTTAGGAACCCACTTTTCACCCCAGGCCTTTCTTCCTTTGCCCTCAGCCCCCATTACTCACCCCCACAAAAATAACTTACCCGAAGGTGAATTCAGTCCTCCAATTCTTCATCTCCCTCTTATCAAGGCATGGGGAATTAACCTTTTAGTTCTGCCTTCCCCAACCTGGTGCCTTCCAGGTATTTCAGTGGCCAGTCCGAATGCCCCTGGCTAGCAACATGGCCTATCGTTAAGAACGCTTGGAGTTGTAGTCCCAAGCATCTAGAAATCAACAGGTTGGTGGAGACTATTTCAGGTGATGAGGCCTTGCATTTCTGCTGCACCAACAAAGAAAACTTTCTCCTGCTACTTCGGATAAGCAGGACCGTCTTCCTGAAGCTCACTCGCTATCAACGCAAGGGCTCCCTTGGGCTGACCAGACTGAATAATTCATCGGCATCTCCATTAATACAAGTTCAAACTGATTGAAAGAAGGTCATTTAATTAGAAAGAGAGAAACGGCTTGGAAAACAGTCCTTCATCGATCTGATGGGCAACCACAAAGAGCAGATGGCATGCAGTGGTTTCCAAAAGGCCACTGAGCATGGAGAATTATGTACGGACAGCTACCTCACATTGTGGAGCTAATTCTGCTTAAGTATATGGCTGACCCTTTAAGAAGATCCCCAAAACCGGGAATAGCCCTGCCCTTTTTTAAAAAAATTCATGTTTTCCAATTTCTCCAGATATTGGCAAAATAAAAGGCTTACATCAAGGCTGTTCAAATTTTTTCCATTCCCTGCTTTTAAGTCCCCCGCCACGAGATGCAGTTCTACAATGCATCCCCTAGATCGAAATAAGAAATACCAGCTTGTGCAATAAGCAGACCTTTCTCCAACCTCTGGCCTGCATTGACTCTAGTTCAAAAACCAAACCCTCATTTGTTTTTCCAAGAGTTCAGAGAGTTCAGGCCAACCCTTGACAGAAAGTGAATGCACCAGTTTTGTTTTCTCTGTGCCA
>NW_025335587.1:15830381-15960704 GCF_004798865.1 Varanus komodoensis
TGGAGCAGGAGGGCTGAATGGAGCCCAAATTAAGATAATGGGCTTCAAGATACTTGGGTATGAAAGGAGTAACGTTCAAGCAAGATTCATACAAGCCAACAGACAAGACTGTACCACTTTGGCCTGGTGTTGTGGCAGGGGCAAGTTATCACAAGATGGTCCACACACAAAATAAAGTACCCTATGCATCGACAAACTCTAGCCTACGACTTCCCCCAAATGTACGAGTGCTTATATACCGGCTACTCAACCTTGGCAAACTCACCTGCTCTTTGAGGTGACGCTGTCATGGAAGAATTTTATCACTGTCATGGATAGAATTTTTCTTCTATCTTGCAGGGCAATGCGCAGCTTCGGTATCTTAAAAGGCTTTGATCTTAAAGGGCCAAGGAAAAGCACGGATGCAGACAGACAGCTGTTGCATTACACCCCCTAATGGGCCTTTTAAAGAAAAGGCCAGAGTGATGTATGGCTGGTTAAACAGAATTTAAATATTACTGCAATGTTGTGTTTACAGGTGAAAAAATACGGCACTGAAAGACACAAGCTATCCACCACTTGGCAGAGCGGTAGCTGGGAAACCTCATCTCTGTTCACCTATGGCGAGCAAAAATTGCATTCAGGCAACTCAACACAAACCGCTTTTTGAACTAAGACAAACTTGAGACTTACACTTCATTAGAACTTGCACCCTTCCCTTCCCAAAGATGTTACCAGGGAGGCTTGTAAAAGACTAGCAAGATGCAAATCAAGAAAGCAATTCTGCAAGACTGTAATTGCATGAAAGAATCCATGATGCCCAAGAACTGTTTGGCTGCCACATCTGACATATGCTCACAGGTGGGGTGCTGAAGATTTTGGGCTCAGATAGCAACCTTTATGGACTGATTTCCAAGCCAGCCTTTCCACCTGGCTTATTTTATTTTCCTTTTAAATGGAAACAGTCCATGGTTTCGGTTTTCAAAATTATTTGCTCATTACTTCAAGAAGAAGCAAACAAACCCACAGGGAATAAATAAAACTGGGCGAGTCAGTATTTTCCAGTCAGCCGGCTGCAAAACCAAAATATAGCCCCAGGAGCAAGATCTCAGCTTATGCTCAGAGCATGCACGAGATTCAGAGAAATAACTTTTGTGCATTTGTTCCAGCTCTGGTTACAGGTCACAGGAGAGCCAAGTTCGCTTGTCTGTTGAGAAGACCACGCAATGTGAACAAAACAAGCTGAAATGCCGAAGAACAATTCCAGCTATTTAGATGCCAGTAAAAATGAACCCATGCAAGCAGAACCTGGGTTTTTTGGAAGTGCAAACCCTTATGCAGCAATGCTAATGTACAGCAGAGTTTATAGTGATTTGGGGAATGCATACCTTGCTTGCAGAAGGACCAGGTTTTCTGTCCTGGTCCATCCCAGGTAAGGGGAATGGGAATGGCAAAGGACTTCTGTCTTCTTTCAGCTGCCTTGGCTGCCAACTGAAGTGCGGGCCAATTCGAAGTGCTGATGTTAACATTTAAAGCCCTAAAGTCGCCTTCCCCAACCCTGTGCCTTCCAGACAGGTGTGGAACGCAGCACCCGGAATTCCCAATCAATCGTCCTGCTGGCTGGGAGTCCTGGAAGTTGTGGTCCAATTGCTTCTGAAGGCCACCAGGTTGGAGAAGGCTGCCCTGAATAGTTTGGGGTCAGGTTTTCTGAAGGAACGCCTTGCTCCCTATGTTCCTACCCAGACCCTAAGATCATCCACAGAGATCTCTTTCATAAGGGAACCACTCCCAAAAGCAGTAAGCGGGTGATAAGCAGGGAAAGGCCTTCTCAGCACTTGTACCCCATCTCTGAACATGCTCCCCAGGGCAGTACACTGGACTCCATACTTTTCCTTTCAGCGCCAGATCAAAACTTTCTATTTGCCAGTGATTTCAGTATCTAAGATCTGCTTTTCTGTTTTTACTATTTTTCCTGCTAAGCCACCTGTAAATTGTTTATTCTAATTGCTGCAGGTTGTTTGAATGTTGGTTTTATTGTTTGTTTATTGACGTATTGTGTTGCAGTGCTTTTAACATTGCAAACTGCCCAGAGAACCCTATGGGCTATATGGGGAGGTATATAATAAATGATAAGGATCATGGAGAATTGCCACTGGAGAATAGACAGTTCTGGGGTATTGTTCTTATTAATAGAATCACTGGCATTAGCAGCTCAAAAGGACTTCTAGAGTAGTTCATGATGATTAATATGAAGGTAGGCCCTGCCCTCTGGTTCCAGTCAAAAGGGCAGACACAAAAGGGGAAGGGATGATGGAGGATGGGGGAAAACGCCCTGCAGGCACCCATTCCTCGTTTTGACATGCTTAGGGAAGTTTCTTCTACATTTGCCCAGTCAGTTATCAGGGGCTTGGTAGACCAACAGTACAACTCGGTGTATGGCAGTTTCATTATAAAAGTGTAGCCCAGCCTGGTTTCCTCCAGGTGAGTTGGACTACAACCCCCATTAGCCCTAGTCATGCTGCCCGGGGATGGTGGGAGTTGTAGTCCAAGCTACCCGAGCAATGTCAGGTTGCGGAAACCCTGCCAAAACTATTTAGTATCTCATCTTTATAGGACTGGGAAACAGGATGTGAAATCCCCACTCGGCTCCAAAGTTCGCAGGTGGCCTGGGTCGGTCATGCTGGCCTTTCTCACGTGCTCGTCCATTGAAGGACCAACACATGTCGAAAAGGGGAAGGGGGCTGCATTTTAGCATTTCCCTTGATCTCACAGACCTCCTCCCAGACCTGACGCTGGTCTTGACATGATTAATTTGGTTTTAAATGTATTTATCTATTAGCATGGACATCTGAGGTGGGAGCCCCTTTAGGAGGTGCCTGAGGGTTTGCCCTCAAATTCCCAGAAGCCACAAAATGCTCCAGCTCATATTTTACAAGGACTCTCCCAACCAGTAAGGTCTTCAAAGAGGACAGCTCACCGCCCCTTCGAAGAAAAAGCCAAAAGAGGACAAAGCTGTGCCTCACAGTTGCTGGGCTAATTTACCTGGATTTAGAAATCCAAATTTAGAAATGATTATTGCAATTTAAATTATAAAGCGCACATCCCACTGTGGCACAGAAGACCATGATCGGGTGATGCACACGCTGCCTAGGTGTTAAGTCCTTTAGCACTGAACCAGAATTGGACAGGACCATGCGTCCATTAGAGAACAAACCTCCAGCAACTCTTCAAAGAAAGAGCTATCCCATGTAAAAAAGGACTCCGGCCACCCTAAAGGAGGTGCAAAACTAATATGGTTGGGTCCAGAGGATAAAACTGCAGTGCACACGCTGTAAGACTCCCCCCACCAACATGTTTTATTGATTGATTGATTGATTTATATCCTGCCTTTTTCTAAGAACTTGCCAGACAAGGAACCCCAAAGGTCACAAAAGCTTCTGATCTTTAGGCAGACCTAATGAAAGTAAAAGTCCAAAAGCTCAGCTAAAATCATTAACATCCATTGAAAAGCAGAATTTCCCGATCTAAGGTTCATCTAGTAACATCAAAGCCCAAAACGAACATCCAGTTCGTTTGCTGAAAATTTCAATCTAATCAACAACAAGGAGTAATTGTGATACATGCTGGGCCACAGTAGAGCCAATCCTGGAAAAAAGATGAGCCCGGCTTAGCCCATGGTTGTACCACGACAACACCAGTTGCTTAATTGGGGATGGGCAGGAATCATCTTGCTGCCACAGATACATCACTGGGGCTGCAAATTCCAACAGTCCCCATCCGTGATGGACTCCGAGTCCATGAGATGGACCCTGAGAGAAGATACAGCTCTACTATCTGCCTGTCCTAGAAATTCAGTGGCTCACACAGGCGTCTCACGTGCCCACCTGTGAGCCATGAATGACTGGGTGAAAGCGGATTTCTTGCACGCCGCGGCTGTCGCTGCCATAAGCAACCCAGAGATGGCTGCACTCCAGGGCAAAGTCCACTGCACCTGGAGATGTCCTGACTGCGGAGAGCCTCCTGCTGTGCTGGGCCATCAAACTGGCGTGCCTTCCCCCATGGCTGGGGAACGAACACCATCCAGAGCCACCGCTGCGCGCCACAAGGCATGTCTGAGCCAACCTTCTCCCTTGGCCTTCTGTCTAAGTCCATCTTTTAACAGAGAACTACCACGCCTGCAAGGCCAGGGAGGAGGAGAACTGTCAAAGCAGCAAAACCAACTTGTTTCCCCACTCGCCGTTTAGAAAAGCAGTTGAAAGACAACAGGAAGTTAAAGCCGTCCGCTCGCCCATGTTATGTACCGCACACACACAAAACTTACCACCTCGGTGCGCCCCGAAACCCTTTTTAGAAAGAGAATGGAGAGGGAACGCCTTGGTGCAACCTTGGTTAATCTGGGTTTTTTTCCTTCTTGTAGTTGTTGCCTGTTTATTAAATTTCTACACAGCCTGATCAGCCCAAAGATTCAACTAAAGTGAAGGGAGAGTTGGAAAATGTTTGTTTGCTCATGGGTAGACCCTCTTGCCTTGGAGGTCTCCTTCAGCACAGCCTGCAAGAGACCATCACTGTCCGGAAACTTCAGCCTCTGCAAAAAAAAACGGATGGCTAACAGCGGCATGTTACTTGAATATACAACTCCATTATTTGCCCAGTTCCACAACCTTCCAGTATGTTTCCCAGTGCTGGTTTTGGCTTCCTCAGGATGTTTCAAGCACCACTGCTTCTCAACAGATCTACTTCCATAAGAAGCTTGCAATTTTCTAGCCCGAGAGGTTCCTTCCACAAACCCCTTGGAGATGTTTCCAATGGCTGCATTCAAGGGATGGGCCAAAAGCAAACAGGGGACCGGTCCCAAATATCAGAAACTCAGGGAAAAAAGCCACTGATTTTTGTGTAAATCTCTTACTGCAAGTAATCAAATTTCAAGCTATTAGAAAGCAGAAGATAAACAACCAAGTGGTAATTGAGCAAGCAAGAGTGCTATATAAGTATTGGCTATTCATATGTTTTTGCATGTTTTTATCCCAAAAGCTGCCCCAAGAGGGACACAGATGGCATCAACAGTGGGCAGAACTTGTCGGCCTCTTTGGTCCCTTCCAATTCCACTGTACTATGATCAATTGATACCCTTTAAAGGCAAACCAAAGACAATTCTACGTAAGCAAAGCCCATGGAAAAGGTCCTGCCTTCCCACCAGAAAAAACAGCCTGTCTCCCCAAATGAACCAAAAGCGTTCTAATTCTGCAACATGTCTATTGCCATCACTTTCATTCTTGCTGCAATAGTTCACATGGTTCTCTCTACCAATAGTCAGTCTACCACGACAATAATAAAAATAATTCACATCAAAGCCTTGCTCCCAGATGGAAAACCCTCCTCTGAGGGAGGGTCGGGTACCTGCCCCTTTAAAGGAGGCGGCAGTCCGACCGGTCCTGAAGAAAGCGTCACTGGATCCAGAGATGGCCACTAATTATAGACCAGTGGCCAACATCCCGTTTCTGGGCAAGGTGTTGGAGCGGGTGGTGGTGGGACAACTCCAAGCTCTCTTGGATGAAACTGATTATCTGGACCCATTTCAGTCCGGCTTCAGACCCGGGTACGGTACTGAATCTGCCTTGGTCGCCCTGTACGATGACCTGTGCAGGGAGAAGGACAGGGGGAGTGCGTCCCTGTTGGTTCTTCTGGACCTCGCAGCGGCTTTCGATACCATCGACCATGGTGTCCTTCTGAATAGGCTAGCGGGATTGGGAGTTGGAGGCACTGCTTTGCAGTGGTTCCGCTCCTATCTCAATGACCGATTCCAGAAGGTGGTGCTGGGGGACTATGGCTCTGCGCCATGGCAGTTATGCCATGGAGTTCCACAGGGGTCCATTTTGTCCCCGTTGCTGTTTAACATCTACATGAAACCGCTGGGAGAGGTCGTCAGGAGGTGTGGGCTGCGGAATCACCAGTACGCTGATGATACCCAGCTCTACCTCTCGTTCTCCACCAATCCAGGTGAGGCAGTGGCTGTGCTGAACCGGTGCCTGGCCGAGGTAACGGGCTGGATGAGGGCCAGTAAACTGAAGCTCAATCCAGACAAGACGGAGGTCCTGTTGGTTGGTGGATCGGGCTTCGGAGAGGGTGAATTGAACCTAGTCCTGAATGGGGTTGCACTCCCTCTTAAGGACAAGGTCCGCAGCTTGCGAGTGCTCCTCGACCCAGAGCTTTCATTGGAAGCTCAGGTGACAGCGGTGGCGAGGAGTGCTTTCCTTCAGCTTCGGCTGATCCATCAGCTGCGCCCCTACCTGGAGAACGACTGCCTGGCGACAGTGACACAAGCGTTGGTGACTTCCCGTCTTGACTTCTGTAACGCGCTCTACGTGGGGCTACCCTTGAAGACGGTCCGGATATTTCAATTGGTTCAAAATAGAGCTGCCAGGTTGCTGACGGGGACTGGGCGTTATGTTCACAGGACTCCAGTCCTCCATCAGCTTCACTGGCTCCCCATTGAAGTCCGGGCCCAATTCAAGGTGTTGGTGATGACCTATAAAGCCCTTAACGGCTTGGGTCCTGGCTACCTGAAGGAGCGCTTACATCCTTATATGCCCAGCCGCCCCCTGAGATCGGCGGGAGAGGCCCTTCTCCGGGAACCCTCCATGGAAGAAGTTAGGAGGGTGGTTACTCGGAGGAGGGCTTTCTCAGCGGTGGCGCCCAATCTATGGAATGCGCTCCCCAGAGAGGTCTGCCTGGCGCCGTCGTTATTTGTTTTTCGGTGCCAGCCGAAGACCTTTTTATTCAAACGTCATTTTAATTGCTAATATTATTTGCTTATTTTATTCTTTGGCCAGGGCGACTTATTTTATTTTATATTGTTAATTCATTTTATATTTTTAGTGTATTATATTTTAATTGATGTTTTGTGAGCCGCCCCGAGGCTTCGGCGAATGGGGCGGAATAGAAATTTTCTAAATAAATAAATAAAACAAGTGTCTCCACTCAAAATACCATGCATCTTTTTCTCTGACCATTTTCCACATTAAGGAAAAAGGAGGAAGGAGCTGTAAAAAACACAGACGAGTAACAAGTGAATGGAGCCATCTGGGACAGCACAAGGAAATGCAAGTTGTCCTCAAGAGAACAAGGTCTGAGTCCAACTCAAAAGACATTTTAAAAGTATGTAATTCCTATGCATGCTTAGACACAAAGAAAGGCCAACCATTCCCAACTGCTGTAGACCTTCCCCTCTCTCTAAACCTACACGGAATTGTGCCAGGCCATGATAAACAAAAAGGGTTTCTGCACAGTCAAGCAAAAGCATTGCCAGACTTCATTTCTTTTATGCCATCCTCAAGAAACAACAAAAGAAAAAGCCCCCACATTTTTGGCCCAACAGGAAAGTTAGGACAAATAAAATGAAAGATGCAAGGGTTCCCCTGGGTCAGGCCAGCTTGCTCTTCCAAAAATATGCTGGGCAACCTGAAATTGGTAGATCCTTAGGAACTTCATCCTCCAAAAAACATGGTCACCAAAACCACTTCCTTCTGCCTTCTCCCTCTTCAATCCCTCTCTTCGGCCCAGCCCACGGAGCACCGCCTCAACACAGGATGTTTCAGTCATGTCTAAAACCCCACAATTTCAGCTACCAACTGGTAATCTGGTAACGCTCTGAGGGTGTGAGCGCCCAAGGAACGAACCGAAGCCACAACCCCGCCTTGCGAACCAGCAGAGTTGCAAAAAGTGAAAATAGCAGTGAAGCGGAGGTCAACACAAGCAAACCTTGAAGAGGCCAAGTTCTCTCTGCCACCCCTCCAGCTGCTACAATTTGGACTGCAAACACAAGTGCTTAAATGCCCTTTGGAAAGCAAGAGGTTTCTTTCAGCTGTCCCAATCCTTTTATGTTTGCTATTTTTTATGAATAAAAGCAAACAAAAAAACACAACAACGGGGGGAAAACATAGAAGGAAGAAAAAGTTACCAAGAGACCTTGTACAAAAATCGCTTATAAAACTAGGGGCAGGAAGTTTCACAAAGAAGCTGCAATAATCCTTACATCATCTAAACTTATTACTACCATTCTGCATGAGAATACATAATTATAAGTAAGGCTTGCTAAATCGGTAAGTAGCCAAATAGAACTAATAATTTCACATGAGAAATTGCTTTAACATGGACAACTGTAAGCTGTAATTCATCCTACTTCATGTTCATCAGCCCAAATGCAATTAAAAATATCCCCCCCTTCTCCACCCGTCCTACTCCTTGAGATGGCAGTAGCATATATTAATCCAAATGGGACTCTGTTTGCCAAGACGCAAGTAACGGACGGCATACAAATTGTATAAATAAATAAATTCTACTCCACTTTTTCAAATCCCATTGCACTGGGAAGAGTTTTCCACTAGAAGGAGCCCATGGCTCACACCCATCATCCCCACTCCCTATTGCCTTTAATAGTTTCCAGAGCACCCACCTAGCACTTCATGTCACACTGCAGGGCTGCCCCCAACGTTTACCAGGCCTCAGTTCTCCATGTGCAATTTTGATCGTGTATCTCTGTGGTGCAAAGTCCAAGAACCAACAACGGTTCTGCAAGGACTGGCTGATGGCAGCAGGAAAGGAATTCGTGGCCTCAGTGGAAGCCACAAGAAGCGGGGCCTTCATCGTGGCGGCCCCATTTCTGTGGAATTCCTTGCCTCAAGTGCTCAGGCAGACATCGACACTGTGCTGTCCCTGGCACCTGCTGAAGACAACCTTGCTCCAGAAAGCCCTGCTTGTGGACCTGACCACAAGCTGCCATTTGATAAGACAGACCCATTTCCTAGGAATCAAAAGTGCACTGAGACAGAACATGGGTGTATCTGGCTCTGTGTCACCTACACAGGCTGGCAGCAGCTGCTCTCTAAAGGTTTCAGACAGGGTGGTTTCCTGGCCTTGAATATGGGACCTTCCACATGCAAAGCTGGTGATCCACCCCTGAGACAGCTCCCTCCTGCACTTCAACAGAAGAAAGGCGAGCCGCACCCTCAAATTTTGCCTACAGTTTCATGGGAAGGAAAGGTGCAGTTTCTTCCAAGGTGCTGAGGCAAAAAAAACAACTGCAAAACCTCGTATTTCTCACTCTCGGGGCAAGGGGAGATGTTATTATAAGCTCCAGCCATGTTTAGGAGTTGCAGAAAAATACACTCGAGGACCACGGATCACCGGCTTTCCAAAGACAACATGCTAACCCTTCCCACAGGACTGGGGAAAGGGGGCAGCGTGCTCCTCTCAAGGTTAATTGTCTGACTGAAGGCACAAGTCTGACCAAGGCTGTCAGCACAATTTTGTTGCTTTTAGCCCCTGGAGAATATACCGCTGGCGCTTCCTCTCACAGAGCAACTTGTCTCCTTAGCATTTTTCTTGGCATATGTTCCTCATTCTGCAGAACTGATGCAGACGCCGAGCGCTTCAACAAGAACCCTTCAGTGAGAAAATTCGAAGGGCTTCTGGTCTCGGACATTTCCTTTCTGCACACACCCCATCTCTCTGCATCCCTGTAGGGCCTGCCGTCTGGGGGAACCCTGTTTCTGAGAAGCATCTGCCCAAAAACCACAGCACAGAAAAGAACGGCCAAGTAGCCCGGAAACTCAGTGCCCACATCCAGGCCATAATTGTGTATATTCAGTCTGACGATCTCCTTGCCTGTCCCACCTGTTGTGGGGGAACAGAAATACAATCATGTCCCGGCTGCCAGAAGGAACACTCAGAAGAACTTTGGAACTGGTGCTCAAGTTTTGTTTTTCTTCCTGTCCCTTTTCCTTTTGTGTGGTGTTTTTAGATGGTAAACCTGAAGGCAGGCACTGTCTCATAATTAATCTCTGTAAGCCACTTTTTTGGCTGAAGAGAGGGATAAAAATACTCGGAAGGAAGGGCAGATGGATGAGCATCCACCATTATAACTGGGGGAAGTGGTTACTCGATAAAATGTGCTTAAAGTGCAGTGTCAGAAGACGCTTCTGTGCAGAAATAATTGTGGCCTTCCCAGACAGCTTTAACTATTGAGCAGCATAAAAGTGTAATAAAAACGGAACAGAACAACGCTCCTTCAAGACGGCAACAGTCATTTATTACCATCAGTGTCAAGCTTGTCCTTAATAAACAATTTACAAACGGGACCGTAGGTTAAAATATTCTAACTCTTAAAAGGCAACACAATAAGCAAATGATATCAAATTGATTAAAATTACTTGTTACAATTTCTAATTGAGATTGTAAAACATTGCATATGATATCTTTGCAGATCTTGCAGGCGGCTGCAAAAGAAAAACCTAGCACAGCAAACTGATGCTTATAAGAACCTTCCTGGCAGCCTCAGAATCAGATCTGCCTGGCCACCTTCTGAACAGATGGGAAATAACTTGGCCTGTATCTCTAGCTAAAACCAAGAGTTCAAAAAAAAAAAAAAAAGGTTCAGTTCAAGAAGAAAAGTAGCACTTGAAGGAAGAGGGTTTACTCTAGCCTTATCCCTGATCTGCTATTTTTCTATTTGCAGACAGCTTTTATTGTTTCTTTTTTGTTTGAAAGATCATTTAACCACGCAACTCCCCTTCTCTTTCCTCCCCGCAATTCCCCTCCTTGATTAAGCCTAAAACGGTAAGGTTCAGGTGAAGTTTCTTTATTACATGATCCTCCCCCATGTATGAACATCCAAGGTAGAGATAAGACATTTGGAGGTGGGAAGAAAGGTTTAATTGCATCTCACTCTGATGTGAAATCTTGAGCCATTTAAAATTACTAGCAATCCCAGTGTGTTGGCAAAAGCACAATTCAAGCCCACGTGAAAAACTGGAAGCAACCTCCATCAGGGCTCTGGAAATCAGAGATGGCTCCAAAAGCAACTAGCTGGAGAGTGGGCTATGCATCATGATGGTTACTACTTTACAGAGAACAGTCCTCTGTTTAACCGGGAATCAGTGAATAGCCCTCTGTTGGAAGGGGTGTCCTCTTTAAATTGTCCATCAATGCTTAATACCTGGACAGCAGACAGACACACGCTCAGTATTCCCCATTATCGTATTTCTGTCTAAACTAGTCTTATTAATTCTAAATGTGCATCTAGACATATACAAGCCCAAATATACATCGTGCAAATTGGTGTCCCCCTTTGTATACTGATATACACGTCCTCTTTTGCAAGGAAATGCATCAGAGCCAGCCCTATGGACTGGGCAGATCTTAGCAGCCCCCTCTGTGTCCAGAAGGAAAAGAAGCCAGCTCCTACCTCCTTGCGGAGAGAACAAAACCAAAACATGGCATGTCTGGATGACCCACAGCTTATTTTCACCCAACCCCAACCCTCACCCTACAAAAAACCCTTCACCCTCCTCTGCTTGTCACATGTTTGCGATGCAACTTGGGAAGTCTGGCAAGATGCCAGATATTTCAGGCGATGCTAATTGCCAAGCTGATTAGAAAAAGGGAGCTTGTGGGCAAAAAGTGAGGGGAAAGGAAGGCATTTTCTTCCAGCTATTGTATGAGAGAGCAGGGAATGGGGTAGAGCGAAGGGAGACGGCCAAAGTGCCTTTCTCTGCAAGCCTTCCCCTCTTGCAAGGAGGAACTGGACAAAACCGATTTGTAAACGGAATCCCATTCTGACAAGCCTGAAGAGAGCAGGCCTCCATCATGCTCTCTTGAGAAGGGAATATTATTCTACAGCAACTTTCCCCAACCTGGTCCCTCGCAGAAATGTTGAATAACAGTTTCCAGCACCACCATTAGCCTGCAAGGGTTAAGCATTGTAGTGCAGCCTATTTGGGAAGGCTGTTACAGAACTCTTGCACTTTGGGACCCATCTCCGTAATATGTGACCCCAGCAGATGACTTGACTTGACCAACCAAGAAGAGGCAGACTCTTACACCTAACATTGCTACTTCAGTTGTATTCTATGTGCAGCTGACGAATTACACCAATGAAATGTAAACACATGAACCACAAAAGCATATTTTTTTTAAAGAATGGGCTCCAATTTGGAGGCCTGATGCCAAAATGGTAAGTTAGCCACTGGGCAAACCTCTCTGGAAGCACATTGCAGAACCTGTGGTGCCACTATCAATAAGACCCTGTCTCTGGCAGTCACAGGCCACAGAAACAGGCAGTCTTTCAAGTATCTCACTTTTAAGCCTGTAAGAGCTTTGTAAAACTCCACACCAAGCCATTTCAGACAACTCTCCAGCTCCCAGCGTTGTTCTGTGCTAAGAGATTGGGATAGCCATAGGCCCAAGATGAGCAGAAGGCACGGACCGCAAGCACCTGTGACATAACTCTGCTGCAAAGTTCCAGCAAATGCAAGCTTTAAGACAGGAAAAGACTGTCAAGCAATTTTAAATTATCTGAAAACCTGGTCAAATAAGTAAATTTTCCGTGCCCGTTGGACAACTGAAAGACTGATCCTAGAGCACGGGAAAGAGAAAAGTTCACCTCCTCTAACACAATGGATCGAAGACTTTCAGCGTATGTGTGGATGACATACAAACACCATTCTCAAATGGACACACGCAGACAAGCATTTGGTCTCCCCTCTGCTGAAGCCTATGTAGGATCAATGCATCAAGATTTATGCTGTTATTTAGCTATTTACAGTCAGAAACCATTCATTTCCTGGTAAGCATATTTCAAGGAGTTTGTTTTATTTGGATTTGTTTCGGTGAAATTCACCCTAAAAAATAAAATGTAAAGAAACCTCAGTCGTGTTACTGCTGGGCGTATTACATCCTAGTTCCAGTCTCCTACAAAGAAATATATATATGTGTGTGTGTGTGTGTGCGCGCGCACGCACACGCACACATGTGTTTGAAGTGGTCATTTCCAAGTATTTTCTCACTTTGTTCTTCCCTTGACTAAAGCATATTTGAACACATTTTGGAACTCTGTGCATTTATTTTTCTTTCCTCATTTTTCAGAGCTAAAAATGCCAAGTGCTTTTGCTTTGCAAAACAGATCGCAATCGCAAAATGTACAAATTTCCAAGCAGCAACTGCATTTGGGGTCAGCACAATGTGAACCCTATAAATCTTTAAAAAACACAACTTGACAGAAGGAATTTCTCACACTTGCCTGTGCAGGATACAAACAATGACCATTCACAACAATAAGTGGAGAAAAATATAACCTTCCTAACTTTGCAATGCAAATAAACTCCTGTTGTACAAGCAACAGAGTTGGTAAGATAGCCTTTTCGATCTAGATCAAGAATTGAGCAGCAAAGAAGGTGTGAATGTTCAAGCAGAGTGAAAAACAGAGAGGCGGTCTGGAAGTATGAGCAGAAACAGACTAACACTGCTAGAGACAAGAAGAGACCATTCCTTTAAGATTGCACCAAAATTAAAGCATGCCCTGCAAACCAAGGCGCTATCCAAAAATATTGTGATATCCTAGTTTCCATCATCCCCAACACTGGCCCTGCTACCTGAGGCTGATGTGAGCTGGAGTTGCACAGCACCTGGTTGGCTAGTTTTCCTATTCCTTCCTTGTAGTCCAATTAACCCACTGCTTGCACTCCGTGGTATGAAGGTCCCAAACCTCCCGAGGGCCAAAGGCCTGGGACTTCTGGATCAGCAGGTCAACCATGTTGTTTGAGCCTAGCTACAATATTCACTCTCCCCACTAGGAAAATGGGATTACCCAGCAGCATTATGCTGTTGCCTCTTGCAATGCTAAGTACTTGCAAGTGGCATGCCTTGAATGGGTCATCCATATCTAGGAAAAAGGCACCTCCTTGATCAGAAACGGACCTAGGAGAGAAACTGAGACACCTGTCTGCTCGTTACAAGCCTGCCATCATGAGCACCTGCGCTTCAGACCAAGCAACAGCTCTGCAGCCCCCACACCCACCACAGGTGCGCCTGCCTTGCTTTTTCTGTGGGCGCACCAAGGCTGTCTCTTGGACATTCAATGCCTTGCCAGGGAAGCCTACAAAGAGGCAGAGGGAAGCACAGAATTGCCTGCGCTCGTTAACATGATTTTAGGGTGCCTCTGCTGGCTGCAAAAACTGGCTGTCATCAGAAGCTGCAGTGAAGAAATACAACCGCTGCCACCTGGCAAACACTATCTGCAGTCCGACAGCTGATGTAACACAATCGAGGTGGAAGGCTGCAGACCTTCCCCAAAGAGGGTCCCACCCTTATGGGATTCCCTCCCCTGAGAATCCTGCTTGGTTGCCTCCCTCGCAGCCTTTAAACCAAACTTTTTGATCCTAGTGCTCACAACAGGTCCAAGCGATCACAACGCAATGAGAGCAGCAGATTTGCATGCCGGGTCTAATTCTAGGCGGCCCCCATCAGTTCAGACGTATGGCAAGAGTGGGGGGGAAAGAGAGAAAGCGGCTAGGTTCAGACAACAGGATAACCCGGTTGGACCCTGGACTGCTGTTGAAATGTGGGATATACCATTGTCTGGACACTGCATGTCTTACCCACAATCAACCTCTGAAAATAACCCCTTGGTTTGTTGTTGGGTTGTGAGCTGTGGATTGCTTACCGTGGTTTGTTATCTGTTGCATTCAGACAACACAACAACCCAGGTTCAGCAACAACCCATACTCAACATTTGTAATTGTTTTGTCTGAACTCAGGTGTAAGAGAAAAAGGGGGGGACCAGAAGGAAAAGGGGTGCCCCACACACTTTTAGCTTTAAATGCCATTTTGGCAATTCACACACAAGGGAATGGGGCCCTGAGAAAACAAAAGGCTCGCGCCGAACTGTGGGAATCGGGTGGCTTGGGCCAGTCGACAATTCTCAGGCCACCCCCAAAATTCTCAGGCATACCCCAAGAGCCAAGAATATATAGAGGAGAAAGGAAAGAGTTGTGCTAAATCTTACCTCATGCTAAGACAGACCAATGTAGGAGGGGGCCATACACAGCCTCTCCCCTGAGTGAGCACAACAAGGCAGTAAAGACGCATCCCTCTGCCCTCCCCCCCCCCACACCAAGCACACGGTGCAAGCCCACACTTCCCTTTCAAGGGAGAAATGAGTGTGGTGTAGGGTTAAGCACACAGGTCTGGGGCTCAGGCGATCGAGGCTCCCGTCCCCACTCTGCCATGGAGCCAACTGGCTGACTTTGGCCTTCACGGGCTCTCAGCCTGCCCAATCAACCTCACAGGGTTGTTGTTATGAGTGTAGGACTGAGAGCAGGAGAAAGAGAAGGCTATAAGCCACTTTGAGTTCTTTAAAATAAGGAAGACGGGCTATAAATCAAATAAATACAGGAAAGAGCTCTGCCCCCCCCACACATACACACACACCAAGCTTTCTCAAGAAAACGTGGCTTTTCTTTTTTGCACAGTTTAACAGGTTATTTAAAGGTGCAAGCCATCCTATGGACAAGGAAAATGTCCAACAGCGTAGCTGGCTGGGCAGCCTAGGATTGCATCCTATGGAAAACTGACTGGACTGAATCTGTTTGGATTATGGATTGCTTTCTTAGGTTCCCTAATGCTCCATAGGCTCCTTCAAGATGGTTTGTTTGTAGCAGCAAGACAGAGTTAAAAAGAACATGCAGTGAAATCATTCAGTATTAGCGAATTATAACTTGAGCATGGGTGGGAAGAAGAGATCATTTCTGCAACACACAAACACACAGAGAAGCAACCTGCTGCAAGAACAGAGCATGTGTCCTTTTCTCTGCAAATTAGGGAAACAGGAAAGGCTCCTTTCCAAGGAAAGAAAAGGAAAGGAAAGAAAGGAAAGGAAAATATTGCTAGACAAACATTTATAAAAATATATAGAAAGGAGTAGGGCAGAGGTGAGGAATAGGGGCCTGGATTCCATACTCAATAATGAGCTAAACATACCTCCCACGGAAATACATGCAAAGCATCCTTCTTCTGATGTTTGTTTAAAACCATTTATAATGTTATGACCTTCTCATACCGCTACGAAATGGCATGTTTTATATTCTAAGAGCTCTTGACAAGCTCAAAAGGCAGCTTTAAAAAGCAAACAAGCACACACTTCTCTGGCAGTGAATTCTACTGATCCTAACAGGACTTACTTTTGAGTAGACGTACACAGGCTTGCATTCTCCCAAAGGAATAAATCTTGCTATTGATCACACCTGACTCTGCCAGTCTATTGCAACAGTCTTCCTTCAGCTGTGCTGGACTACACCCACCATCCTGCTGGCCAGGGATGATGGAAACTGCAGCCCATCACTTCTAGAGGGTAGCAGAGCGGGGGATAAGCTGAATTAGAAAAGGGAGGGGAACGAACCAAACACATATTTGCAAAATGCTTAAGGTGCAAGGATGATTAAAGAAAAGACTTACAACTCTCATGCATGAGTACCAGTGCAATTTTGTGGTTGTGATCATGGGACTGGGACTCAGGTGATCTGGGTTCTAGTCCCTGCTTGTTCACATGAAGCCAACTGGGTGACCTCGGGCAAGGTGTCTCAGCCCAGCCTACCTCACAGGGTTGTTGTGAGAATAAGCATGAGAGCAGCAGAGGAGAACACAGTAAGCCACTAGAACTTTTTGTAAGAAAAAAAGCAGGTTATACATCCAACAAACAAACTTCTAAGCATGCAGAGACTTGCAAATTTAACTGGTCTTAATACAACCAACAGCTTTAATTTACCAATACTATTGCAAGGAAACAAAACTCCACATCCCCTCTGTGGCAAGAGCTTTGGAGAGCAAGAAATGCACTGACAGATATTCATACCGCCCCCACCCCCTATGACTGCAGTGCTGGCCAGGGATGATAGAGCCTATAGTCCCGACAGATCTAGAAGGCAGCTGCTTGGGAGGAAGAGCTGCCTCGAAGTGGGGGGGGGGGGGGGGCAAACAAAAAAACCCGGCACAACTGCCCGGCGCGGTTGAAGGAGGGGGCAACTCTTCGGGGGGGGGGGGTGATTTACCAGCCCCTCTCCCAAAACCCCCTTGCAGCGCTCGTTCCGGGGAAACCCGGGAATTCCGCCTGCAAACCCCCGACGGCTCGGCTCGCCTCGACTCCCCGGAGGTGCTGGGCGGGGGGCGGCGGGGAGGCGCGCAGGGCCGGCCCAAGCCCACCCCCGGCATGCACCCGCGCGTGGGGGGGGGAGGGAGGGCGCGGGCGCGCGCGCACTTCTGCAGGCGGGCGGGCGGGCGCGCGACGCGTACCTCCAAGGTGCGGATCTCCTGCTGCGTGAGGTCGTTGGAGACGGCGCACTTGGTGCGCAGCCCTTGCAGGCTGGAGAGCGAGATGGCGATCAGGTCCTGCAGCTGGCTGCACTGGTGCAGCGCGTAGCTCACTCGGCCCGGCCCCTCGCCGACGAGCCCGTCCGCCCTGCCGGGGCCGCCGGGGGGGCCGCCGCCGCCGCCGGTGCTCCTCCGCCGCCCGCCGCAGTCTTTCTTCTCGACCATCTTCCGGGCTGCTGCTCCTCGCACGGCGGCTGCTTCATCCATTCCTCGGCATCAGGGAGGCGGGGGGGAGGCGGGCGCGGGGTGCTGCTGGCCGGCTGCAAAGGGGCTGCTCCGGGGGCGGGCGGCGCCGGAGAGAGAAGCCCCCGGACCCGGAGGGCGGCGGCGGCGCGTCTGCAAGCAGCGCCGCGCCGCCGAGAGGAAAAGGCAACCCCAACCCGGAGAAACCGGGCCAGCTATTTGGGGTGGCCGCAAGAACTAGGGCTCCGCTCCATCCGGGCGGCAGCATCCAACGGACCGAGGACGCCTTCTTCCCGCCAGCTTGCACCGGAAAACCGCAGCAGCAACGCTGCAAAAGCGGAGCGGGGGAAAAGTCAGAAGAGCGCCGCTAAATTCGCAGCCCGGGAGGCGGCTCGGCTCGCCACCAGCAACGCAGCAGGATGACCATCCCGTCTGCTTGCGCAAAGCGCTTTTGTATCAGCTGGGCGCGCGCGGCATGCCGGGAGTCGTAGTTCCGCTCGGCGGCGGGGGCGGGGCTTGCGGCGGAGCGGCCGGGTTGCTTGTCGTCTCGCCCCGCCCACTCCGTGGGTACGCGAGGCGAAGCGGCGGTCGCTGGGGAGGAGAGCTGGCGCTGGACACAACGGCAGTCAAGCCCCTTGCAGGACTGAGCTGGACCGCTGGACTTAGGCGTAGCTTCCGCTGGCTCGCGCTCAGCCGTCCTCCGCAACACCGAGCGGGGATTGGCTGGCTAGCGCTGGCCTACCTTGCAAGGTTGTTGTAAGGATGGCGGCTCTGCCGCGTGGGGAGAGGGCTTGGGCCCCCGTTGCCCTACCTTGCAGGGCTGTTTTAGCAGCAGCAACTGCCTAATGCGCGTGAAGCTCGTTAAACACCTGAAAATGCAAAACCAGCTTCCCCCCAGCCTGGCATCCTTTAGATGGGTGGGGCTACGATTCCCATTATCCCCAGCCAGCATGCCCAGTGACCATGGGAATGTGGGAAGCAGTCTCATCTGGCCTGAGTCCACTTAGTTCTGTACAGGCCACAAGGGCTTTCTGGGAGTGGGGTAGGTTGGAAACTTTCAGTCTGCCTGGGGAGGACACATCTGGACAGCACCACCTGTGTGAGGCCAGTATTGCCCATGCTAGCTGGGGATGATAGGAGCTGCTGTCCAGAGCATCTGCAAAGCACCAGGTTTTGAGCAGCTATGCAATGCAAGTGTCTGCTGTTATCACCAGCAGCGTGACAGGTAGAGCATGAAGAGATGGCAAGTTTTGACAGCAGGGGCACAGAGTACTTCACCTGTGAGACTTCCGCCTGGGTGCTTAGATCCACACACATTTGCATTAAGTTAAAGCAAGAACTAAGCAAACAAAGTTTCAGCAGCACGTCTTGCAAAAGTCTAGCTTGGCCCCTTCCTGCAGTCCTTTCCTCTAGTGCCCATTTAGGCAATTCCTCTGAGTTTATTGTTTACATTAAAGATTTACAGCCCAGCTTTCAATCATCACGGAAGGCTCTAGCCAATGGAAGGATACTCCCAGATACACAAAACTCACATATCCTTTCAAGGCTTCCTGACCAACCCACAGCACTTTCAGACTGGCAAGAAATCACAGCAAAAAAGAAATAGACTTATGTCCTTTGGCCTCACAGATCAAGATCTGCAAGGTAAATTCAAGCTGCAGGTTCAAAATAAAAAACCTCCTCAAAGATTTGGACAGCCATCGGAGAGGGATGGTTTAATCTGGAGTCCTTCACTGAGCAGGGGGTGGGACCCGATGACCCAATAGCCCCTTCCAAATCTTCTAGGATTCTATGAAAGCTACAGGCAGCTTGGCAGGCGAAGAAATGCATGTCTATATGTCTAATTTCCATCTTTTTAAAGTGAGGGCATCCATCAGAAACGACATCCTTCAACTGTAATCTGCACTATGCAACCTCCAATCAAAGCACCCCAAACTGTTGGGGATCGGGAGCACATCTGGAACAGAATTTTGGGCTCTCTCACAAAATGGCTGCCGTGCGTTGGGGCGCGTCCATTCATAAAAAGGCCGCCATGGCTTGTGGCCTGTCATGAAATGTGAAGTTCCCAGAAGACAAACGGCTGAGTTTAAAATAAGCCTTTCCCAAAAACCTAAGCACAAAAAGGGTTCAGAACAACAACAACAACCACTCTTTTTAATTCTAATAACACCTGGGCAGCACTTCTTTTGATGTGCATGAGGTTTTTTTCGGTTTAGATCTTAATAAAAATAGGAGGGTCAGGGAAAAAACTGTCAGAAGACACACACTGCTACCCCACGAGAAGAAGCTGGAGACACAAACAAGAACCAAAAATGCTATGGAGTAATGCTCCAAGAATCCCTAGTCACAGAAAGTACATAATCCTAGGCTGAGGTTTAACATAGGCTAAGGTCCCTGCTGAAGGAGATCGTCTCTCCCCACTCCCTGGTCCAAAACCTAGATAGAGAAGTCATATTTTATAACATTTGAGGCCTTCTGACCTGCAGACTTCCCGGGCAAGCCAGGCCAGCATCTCAGTCTCTTCGTTGCATCTGACACCAAAAGTTTTCCCTGAGTTTGGTTACAAGAGCTATAATAAAAACTGCTCCAGTTAGTGAAGGTCTCCAAGATGGAGGTGGACTAAACCAGACTTGCAAAGCATGTGTGTCAAGTGGCAACCAGAAGTGGGAACAAAGGGAGATGAAATCCCAGAGGCAAAAGGGACTCCCTGCACACCTGTTAAGGATCCTAGTATTTACCCCAGTTGCTAATTCTCCCCCCCCCCACGAAGATTTGGGGGCCTGCACAATGCTTGGACCTTCAACTGCCAAGAGGGCTGCTAGGCAAGGCTATGCTGAACCCTGAACTTGACTATTTACAAAACTGATCGCCAAAGAGGCGATTTCCCTCTGGGTCGGAGATGCTCTTAAAAACCATCAGGGAAGGCCACAGCAGGGCCTTCTGTGCTGTGGCACCCCCTGATGAAGTTGCTGTCCAAGTAAGGACAGACCTACCCGACTTAGTTTTCTTCATTTCCTGACTGACTAATAATTCCAGGCACCATTTTATCTTTTAACACATGGTGAGTTTTAACTTCTTGTACTCCGTCCTGATATCTTTGGATGTGAAGCGGTTTATGAGTTCTATAGCCAATCCATAACATAAATGTTGCATTGCTGACCGGGGCTTTGTATATTCCACTGGGAGCATTTCTCTAATTAATTGACTGCCAGAGTCAAGGCAGGCAAGCTTCCCCTCGGATGATTTGCAGAAAGGCATCCCTCTGGGCTGATGTCAGGAAACAATGCGCTGACTAAACATTTTGCCCTGTTTAGCATTGATGTCCACATTCATTCCAACACATTCTTTCCCTTGGCTCAAAGAGTCCAGATGGTGTTAGCTGGGAGGGGGCCGGACGGAGATGAGACTGGACAGAAAGCTTTGCTTCATGGATGAGGATTAGACAAAAGACAACCAAAGCCCCCCCTCGCCCCGCCCCGCAGACAGAACTGGGAGCAGAAGGGGAGATAACCAAGTGCCAATTCCCTACTCACAGGGAAACCATTGTTCCATTCAGAGACAAATGAAAATAAGAAAACATTTAGCACATAAGAAAACATTTAGCACATGCCTGCAACTTGGAGTCCACTGCAAAGGTCTGAGTTGCGTTGTGTATTATGTCAGAGAGAGATTTACTCACAGAATGGGTTTAGGAGGAAGGAAACAGTTAAATATTCAAGGGGAGGGGGAGATTGAAGCAAGTACATGACCCATCCTTTGCCAGTAAGGTTTTGTATTTGCTGTTCGGTCCCAATAAAAGCTGTCCAAGATTTTGCTCTGGGGTCTCCAAGAAATGCAACGAGTTTTTAAAGCACCGTTTACACACATGTGCATATACACTCTGAGGCATGAATATGTACAGAATTTGCTAAAACGATATCGTCTTTTCATTTTTGCTGATTGTCGGGACTCTTCCATTCTGTCATCTGCTCCTTAATGGCATTGAGTTTTTAAATCGAAAATTCCAGTCATTTTATCCATTGTGGTGAATGTATGCTTTTAGGAACAATTGCACTTAAGTAATGAAGTGGCAATCACACAAGAAGTTTCCCTGAAGTAATGTAAACATAGATTGCAGTTTGCCATGTTATGTTACAAGGTCTCAGTCTTGCAAAGCTTAAAGCCACAGTCACTTAGAAAAAAGTCCTAAAATTCCAAGATGGGGAATGCTACGTATTGTAGGGCATTTTTCCCATCTAAACATACATAGGAGTATACTCTGGATTGCTCATCTGGCAAAGGTGATCTGATGTTGCAACTGACCTCTTGCAAAGCTTCTCTCACTGCCATTCTTTTAAAAGAGGGAGGGAGGGAGAGAGGGAGGGAGGGAGAAGCGTGGAGACAGCCACAAAAAGCATTCAGCACAGTTTGGGTGCCTCTAATGCAGCGTTCTACAAACACCCACATTACCTTGAGCTGAAATCACAATATTTAAAATGCAATTACTCAATTTGATCTGTTTTAACACAGGTAACAGAAACACCGCTCTGAAAAGGCACAAGGCATCAGGATTTCAAGAGCTGGGATGCTAATTGGTTTCAGAGAAAGAAAGCTTTTATTATGGATTATTTCCCTTCAAAGGCTGCCTCCCACACACCCCCTGTGCCATTCAGCTCCTAAGACTGCACTGCAGGTCTACAATGCTGGGTGGTAATTATATTAAAAAAGAGTCACTATTTTTAAACCTGCTTGTGGAGAGGTCTGTAAAGGAAGAAAAGGGAAAGAGGCTACAATCCTTTGCTCATTTTTCTGGGAGGAGCTCAGGGGTCAGACTTGTGGGATGCGGCAAGGATGCGCTTGCATCATTAGCGGGCTTCGCATAAGCGCAGGAGAAGTGTCCAAGACTGAATTGTCACAGAAATGGCCCATTTGTATTTCGGGGATGCAGGAGCCAGACTTGGAAGCAAATCCAACCTACCTGCATTCTTAGTCCACCCATCCTGGCTTCCCCAGACATCCTTCTCCCCATCCTCCAAAACAGTGGCCTCATATTTTTAGCTTCTGATCCTTGTCCGCCTCTAGATGTGGCCACTCGGAATTTGAATTCCACTCTTGGGCTGACAGGTGTTCATTCACCTTTGTTTGTCTGGGCACTCTCCAATGGAATTCTGATGGAATTCTCTCCCACAACCCCACACACAATAGAGCAACTTCCAACACCGAGGAAACAATCAAGGCGAGCACAGAATTAGGCTGATCTCCTTGACATGTACAGAGAAACAAATCTGTGTATCGGCCAATGCTGGAGATAGTTCTCCATTGGGTCCCCTCTAAGCCCTTCCCCTCCCTGACAGTCTGGCCTGCATAAATAAAGCAGGCAGAAAGTGCTACTTCACCTGCTAATTTTCCCTCCTGAGAAAACTTCTGCAGGAGCCAGTGAAAATGTTGGCTATCCTAAACTCACAGCGTCTTATCCCAAGGATAATTTTGCTCTGAAGTAAAACTTCAGCAGGACTGACTGCTTGGAACTGTAGCCTAAAAGGTTCTTGAGTTATTTCTCTGTATATAAGGTCTCTTATTTCCTCTATATCTAATGATCTCACAGTGAATGTCATTGTGTAGCCTGACCTGCAACACTTATGCACAAGAGATAAAGAAGGTGGTTTGTGGGAACTTGGAGGTCCACAGAAGTATTGTGGGGGGGGGGGGGGGGCCGAGAGGGGGGGGGGGGGGGGGGGGACTGCCCAAATGGGGAGGGTGGAATGGAGTACCCTGAAAAAGGGTATGGCCGGTTGACAGGAATTTTGAACAGGGAGCACTCTGCATTGCCATCTCACTTGCACAGGAAAAGCTCAACCGGTGCTGTTTTTCCCTACCAAGACGTGTGTCTGGACTTGCATATGGAGTCTGGATTTCGCCAGACAGAGGTTGCATGTGCCCCACATGGTCCCGAGAGCCCGTGTGAAGCCCTGGCCACAAGTAACAGGCCTTTCAGATGACAACAGACCTCAACGGCTCCTTCTCCCATCTGTTTTCCAAAGCTCTTGGAGCGCAGGGATCAGAAACGTTGCAAGGGTGTTCTGCTTTGCATCTGTTCCCACAATCTGGATTTTGTGTTCCGCTGACAAGCTGAGCTTCCATGGTACAGCTCAGAGAGGAATGAAAATGCACCTTGTTAAAACAAATGCATTTGTTCGCAGCTGACTAGACAGCCAACTGTTGGAAGGACTTTAATCTGGTTGTTCAGGAGGGATGTGTAGCCAGAAATTGGAAGAAAGAAGAAATTGGCCAGTCGCTTGGGCTTCCCCCACTGATACCTCTGTGGCCTGCTGCTTTTCTTTCTGCAAAACACCCTTTCAAGTAGCAGCTGACAGGCAGACAGAAGGTTTGAAAAGCCAGTGTTGAAATGCTTCTGTGCCTCAACTGACATGTCTTCAAGCTGCAGCAGTGGGGACGGGGAGGCAGGAGGAGAGAATTTTTGGAATCCTATTTTTAGAGCTCAGTTTGGACTCTGCACAGAACTTTCTCCTTCCCTTCCTCTCATGCAAACTGTGTTTCCAGCTTATTTACTGTAGAAATCACATATCCTGTACACAAGTCTGCTTTGCAGGCCTTGGGCCTTCAATACCCAAAAGGATGCCTCTCTCAACCTTAATCAGCCAAGGACTTCCTCCAACTGCTACTGCCAAGGAAGGCCCAAAGTACTCCCTCTGGGAGTACGGCAGAGGGACTTTTCCGTGGTGGCTCCACATTAGGGAACGAACTCCACACCGAGTTCACTGAGGCTGTGCTCCCCTGCTTTGAATGGCATATGGTGTCGTGGCTAAGAGCACGGGACTGGGACTCAGGTGATCTGGATTCGAGTCCCTGCTCCGCCATGGAGCCATCGGGGTGACTTTGGGCAGTTACAGACTCCCAGCCCAGCCTACCGCACAGGGTTCTTGTTGTGAGGATATGTAGCAGGAGGAGAATGATATAGGCTGCTCTGAGTTCTCCAAAAACTGTAATTTAAAAAGAAATACGATGGGCCTGGTTTTGTCTAGTTTTTATTTTAATCAAACTTTAGTTTAAACTGCTCTAAATACTACATATTGGGTTTTATGCTGTGTTTGATTGTATTGCATTTCTATGATCATCTATTTTTCCTTTTACTGTTATGAATGGCTGTGAACCACCCAGAGAGCTCTGCTTATGGGAGTATAGAGATGAAGGTCATAGAGAACTAATTCTCTAAACCATGCTTAGAGGCAGGATCTGTTAGCTGCTATTAGGCAGGCCTTGGGGCTCTCAAACACAACAAAGCCACTGTCAGTGTTGAGAGAAAGAGAGAGAGGGAGGGAGGGAGAGAGACTGGAAGCTCTCACGATGAGTCTTCAAAGTAAGAGGGAGATCGTGAGAATTGCTTACATTTTCCTGCAGCAGCCCCTTTAAGTGGATGTGATATCTGAACTTTGCTGAAGTTTACAGACATGCTCAGTTCGGATTAGTAAGGAGCATCACCCCTGCTCTGTTTAAGCCACTTAAAAGGGCCATGAACTCTGAGGCTAAAAAAGGACATGGGAACGGCTGGAAGATCGGAAGATGGCGAGATGGCAGGAGGAGAGGCGGATTGGGATGGCGGAGGCCACCCAGTTAGGCTTCCTGGCTTCCGTTCTGTCTGAGAAACGAGAGAGAATTTGCTTTGTGGGTGATGTGGGCGAAGTCTCTGGCTGTGCCGTGTTTGCTGGTCCTGAAGAAGTTCTGTTAATCTCACCTTTGCCACCAAACACGGACTGTGAACTCACCAAGACGTGGCACTGGGCGCGTCTGGAATTTTGAGAGCGTGTCGTGGGTACTTCCACAAAATGGCTTCCCTGGGGATGCTCACATGTTCACAAGAATTCTATTATAGCGACGTAACAATGGTAATGATGTCTGAATAGTGATTTTAAACGTATATTTAAAATATAAATTGGGGGGAGCCACCAAGAGATGTATTTCTGGGCATATTGGTGCATTCGGGTTGCACCTTGAATAAGAGCAGAGAAAGATGAGGATTGCGTAACTCTGCTTTGCGGAATTCTGTTCCAGCCTCCCTCAAGTTGGTGTCCTCCGCAGGCGTGGGACTACAGCTTCCATCACCCCCAGTTGAAGCCCCACACCCCTGGTGTGCTAGAAGATGGGCGTGTATTCTGGATAGTGAAAAAACAAAACCCGGGAGTTGTATTTGTTTCAGGTGAGGAATCTGACAAACACATCTTTCCTTCTTAACCTGATGTGCTTTTGTTTCGTCTTTCTCAACTCCCACCCTTTCATTTCCTTCTGGAATTAATTATGGGGGCAGGGAGATGGGAAGGGGAAAGCTTGCGCTTGCTCATGTTCACAGCACGCTGCCCTTTTCCCATGGGAAAGTTGAGACAAGGATAAAACCTTTATAATGCAGAGACACTAAAAACAACAGAAGATTCCACTCAGATCTTTTGGGTTTCGAGCTGGAACAGCTGTTTCTCCTGCAGGGCCTGTGAAGGCATGAGTTCTGCAACCATTTTTCAGGCATCATTCCCAGATGCGTTGGAAGGGAACGCAGGCCAGGAAACCTGAACCTGAGAAAGATGCTCTGTGTGGGCAGAGCAGCCCCGGACTCCACGGTGGTGCCAGGCTTGGCATGATGCCACTGGGCTGAGGAGGGTCTCATTGAATGACCTGTAGACCCACCGGCTCCTTTGCAGAACGTTTGGAATCGGGACATCACACAGGCCTCCAGGTGACGTGTCAAGGAACAGTCTGCTTCGGATGGAGCCCTAAATCCTTCATTTTGAGCCCCGAAACTCTGGGAGGCCGTCTGCCTTACTCCCCGGCTGTCCAGGGACACCTGCCACAATCAAGTTCCAGGTTGTAAGGGTCTCTATTACGTACATCAGCTTCCCCCTGGATTCCTGGCTTTTCCCCACATGGACTTCACATCCCAGTGCCCCCTCTGAATCCATCTTGAAATCAAAGGCCAACTCCCTGATTTGGTTGCCCCTTAGGTACTTTTTCCAGTTTGACAATATCTTTATGGACTGCCAGTGGCCAAAACCGTAGGTGTCCAGACCGCAACACCCCAACTCAAGAGTGACTCTGTTTTTGTGAGATGGGTTAAACTGAGGACATTAAACACTATTTACTGCACTGCCCAGTGTAAAAGGTATAGATTCCTCCATCATATTCCTAATTCTCTATCAAGTAGACCTTTGTTGGGTAAAATTTGTATATGGCTTACGAGCAAGGATGCGCATATTCCAACCCAAATTGCAAAGTTCGCCTTCGCTGCTGAAAAATCAGGGTTTGCTGATGGCATCCCATCCTGTTCACAGGTGTTTCCATCCTCAACTGACCCACCTTGACTCATTCTGCCCAAGATTTTTGCCTGAAAGCCAACTCTAGTCATGAAAAGATGGGTCGGCATCCAAAGAGGCAGCCTTCTCCCTGCCCCTCAGCACTGAGATTTTCAAGCACAGGGAAAATTCTTGCTGTGATTCCACTTACACCTGTGGCAGGAATGTGGGAAGCTTTGACCATCCATTGCAACAGCTGGGCCTTCTCCAAGAGGGCTATCAAAGAAAGCTGTTTTCTCTCTCTTGCACCTGCCCCTTTCGAGTCACTGTGAACTGAGCCTGGGACTCCCGCGTGCAAGTCAAGTGTGGTACAGCTGGTGTGGTACAGCCAGCAACAGAGTGGTACAGCCACCAACCGACCGCTCAGGCAGCCCTGCAAGAAATGTAGATGCCTCCTGCGGCATTACCTCTCATGAAAGACTTAGAGAACACACCAGTTCAGAAGGGAGCCTGCATGGCAGGAAATTTACAGCTTCTTTCCAAGAAGAAAGCTTCCCGGGGGACACCCTGCCTGAGCTCTCTTGCCACCTTGAAGCAGGAGAATGTGTGGTGGCCACGCATCCCCACCACCCCCGGCCACTGACACCCCGGCCTGGAGTGTCCCCAGAGTTGTGGCAGTGGTCCTGAGGGCTGACGGAGAAGGAGCTGGCCTCGTCTTCAGCCTTCCAAGCCCAGCAGCTGCCTGGGGAATGCTTTGTTGAATTTATTTCATGATCACATGTATACCCCGCCTTATTCATTTATTTATCAATTCATATCCTGCCTTTTTCCTGCAAAGGGCTCAAGGCAGCTTACATCATTCTGCTCCTCCATCTTATCCCCAGAACAACAACCCTGTGAGGTAGGCTGGCCTGAGAGTCTGTGAGTGGCCCAAAGTCACCCCGATGGCTCCATGGCTGAGCGGGGACTCGAACCCGGATCGCCTGAGTCCCAGTCCCAGCTCTTAACCACTACGCCACACTGCCTCTCCTTGCTTCCTTTGGCAAAGAACTCAGTGCAGTCTCCACTTGTCTCTTCTGGGCCCCTGATCCTTCCACCAGCAGGGAAAGACAATTTTACCAGGGCCGACATTTGGCCAGGAAGTGGATCTCTCGATGAAGTAGGTCGGGGACGTTTATTTATTCTGTTGTTCATGCCTCCGATTTATGCGTGCTTACGGCACATTGCAATTCAACTTTTGTTTTTGAGGGCTGCCTTGGGTTCCCTCAGCTTTTCTCTTTTTTTAGTGAGAAGGTGGGACGGGAATGTAACCAAACACACAGGCCTTCCATCACTTCGTGCCGCTGAGGGAGTTCCATCTTGTGGCTGAAGTCGCGAATGACACCTTCCACACCGACACGGCCTCCATTTCTCATGATGCCAGAGCCCAGCAAGCTCCTCCTGCCTTCTTGACCCCTCAGACCAGCCTGCCTGGACCTGGAAATTTGGACTTTGATGGTCAGCACTGTGACCTTTGCCCATCGCTCCACGGCGTGTGGGAAGGTCTAAGCCAGGGGTCCTCAAACGTTTCAACCAGTTCATGGTCCCTCAGACCATTGAGGGGCTGGACTATAGTTTGCAAAAAATATGAATGAATTCCTATGCACGCTGCACATTACAATGAATAAAAATTAATACAAATGAATTGCTTTAAAAGCAATTAAACTTGTTTGCCCCGCTCCCTCAGGCCGCAGCAGAAGCCCAAGATGCGGTGGGGAAGCGCATGTCCGTATTTGAGGGACACAGCCACAACATCATCATCATTATTATTATTATTATTATTACATTTCTATGCCGCCCCTTGCCAAAGCCTCGGGGCGGCTTACAACACAATAAAATATGGATTTTGCATAATGCAGCTGAGGACTCCACTGGCATTTACAAAGAATGAAGCGAAAACACGAAGGATAAATACAGTCAATGCCACTCCTAGTATTTGAAGCAAGTCAGCCCAGAGCAATTCCCACAATACACACTGGCTGTATTTGGATGCGGAGCAAATGACTGCCGTATTTTAAGCGCAACCTTGCCAAACCGGTACTGTCCATTTGAGTCGGACTACAACTCCCATTGGCCATGCTGGCTGGGCATGATGGGAACTAGAGTCCTCGCCGCCGCCCCACTTCTGAGGGAGCAGGGGCAGGAGGCCGGAGAGGCGAGGGACAGGGCCGTGGCCACCTCGCCGAGCCCGGGGGCAGCCGCTCAATGGGATCCGTGGCCTTCTATGGGCAAGCCACCACCACCGAGAGGCTGCCCCCCGCTTGGCCCACAGCCCGGGGACCTGGCTCCCCTACTTAAGAATGGATTTTAAAAGTTCTGTTTTTCTTACCTTCAGTCCTTTTTTAGCGTCTTCATGTCTCCCTCTCTCTCTTCCGCCTTCCTCTCTTTTGTTTCCCGCTCCGTATTCCCGCTCTGTATATGCGTGCAGGTGGGGGGGATCCAGCGCATGCCCAGTTGAGCCGCTACAATTTGGCAAGTGCACTGGCTCTGCTCAGTTTTGGAGAACACCTGTGCTGGGCTGACTCGGAGCTTTTGGGCTCGCTCGGAGATCGTTTTCTCTGAGAGAGTCCAAAAACTCTGTGGCGGGCCGGATAAATGAGCCTGGCAGGCAGTATCTGGCCCACGGGCCATAATTTGAGGACCCGTGTTCTAAGCTCATGCCTGCAAAGCTAAAAAGTGCGCACTTTTGTATATGCCAATTCACCTACATTGCAAAGTCCCTGTGAGTTTTTTTTCCCAAGAGCCCTGTCTCCTAAGGACACCCCTATATGTAAAGAGCACATATGGACAGAAGCGGAAGGCATTTGACTTCAGGATAAAAGCCTCAGGCAGAAAGAATCAAGGAAGGAGGCAGCTGGAGGGAAAGCACCCGTGGGCCAAAATCCAAGAGGTTTAGGACCCCAACCCCCGTACCTGCCTCAGTTCCCTTCCATCTACCAAGTGGCACACAAAATATAATAACCCCATCGAGGTGACTATGGTTGGTTTTAGCTAAGCAGATCCTTGGAGTTGTTCCTTCTTGGGCACCACAACCTGCTTATTCCCCCACTCCTTGTTCTATTTATTCTATGTATTTATTTATTTATTACAACATTTTTATGCCGCCCCATTCGCCGAAGCCTCGGGGCGGCTTACAACAAATAAGTTAAATAACATTTTCAAATATATACATTAAAATAAATTACAAATATACAATATAAAATAAGCCGCCCTGGCCAGAAACATTCAATAATATTAACATTTAAAATGCTGCTTGAATAAAAAGGTCTTCGCCTGGTGCCGAAAAACAAATAACGACGGCGCCAGGCGGACCTCTCTGGGGAGCGCGTTCCGTAACTTAGGCGCCACCGCAGAGAAGGCCCTCCTCCGAGTAGCCGAGTTCTAGCTCTGGCAACACTGGCTGAGCAAAGGAACCACACAAGATGCTTCAGCAGCTCACTCCGTGGCAATGACGGGGACAACGCTCAGTGGCTGACTATGGTGGTGAGAAGGTAGGTGGGACCCAGCCTCAAACCCCACACTGACCCCGGGTGCAAACAGCTGGGACCAGCTCAACGTCCTGCTACCACCTCATCTGAACGTCTTCGAGGTCTACTGTAATGCATCCTTCATGGAGCTGGCTTCAGAAGCTGCTGAGAAACTTCAGTTGCTCCAGAAAGACACTGCCAGATCCTTGCGGGGGGTTGGGACTCCCTCGTCGCAGCAGTATTGCAGAATAACGGTTTGTTTCCAGGTAGAATGGGAAGTCCAGGATATGTCCTAAAGAGCCCCCAGTTTCTGGGGATCACCCACCCTGAAAGACCTGCTTCTGCTGCACAAGCCTGCGCAATCTTTTAAACCTGCTGAGATCAAGCCATTTCGAAGAAAAGCTAGACTTGATTTCCTCAGACTTGTTGTATGTGTATTATTTTAAAACCCTTGCAGAGAGGAAGAAAAGCTTGCATGCCACTCCCCAAGCAATTTCAAGAAAAGGGCTTGGAGGACTTTTGGCAACTGAATTCGATGATCTACTGGCCAGAAGCCAGAAACTTTCCTGTGGCAAAGCTGAGGGTGGGCAGGAAATGGTCATTCATGAGGATGAAATGTGAATATTTTCGTTCTGAGAGCACTGCAAGGTTAGAAGAAAAGCTCAAAGAAGTTTGCTTTTGGTGCTGTTGAAAATTCATCCTGAGCTTCTTGTGCCATCTACTGCTGACACTTCCACTCCCAGTGGAAATTCCAGAAGAATCTTAATAATAGAGAGAACTGGGGTGGGCGGGGGGGGGGGAGAGAAAAAACCCAACCCAACCCAGGAATTCTTCAATTTTATCATGGTAACTAAACTGGTAGCAGCGCGTGTCACTGCGGAGACAGGAAATGAGTAATTGTGCTCTTTCTCCATTGTGTGCAGCAGCAAAACAGGAATTGGAGACAACGTCTGGAAATTGGAAGTAGGAAAAACGGGATGAAAAGCAGCCAAGAAAAATGTTAATGCATTTTTTTAACACAGCTCGTGTCCTCCCAGAGTTGGGGGCTTCTGTCTCCTGAAAGATAAAGCATAAAGAAAAATATGCTAATGCTTTTTAAATGATGCATTTATTTTTAGGGAGGTGAGATGTTCATTGCTAAAGGGCCTGGAGTGGGATTTATTTATTTATTTAAAGTTTATGTATGCCGTCCCCTTGCTATATTGCCTCGGAACGGTTCATATAAACAAATACAATACAAATACAGTTAAAACCCGGAAACATCCTGGCTGCACAATTAAAACCTATAAATATTAGATGTTGTTAAAATATTGTTTGAATAAAAAGGTCTTAGCCTGGCGCCGAAAAACAAACAACGACGGCGCCAGGGACCTCCCCGCAGTGCATTTTGGTTGTAACTAAAAGCAGTGTATTGGAGTATACCATGTATATGTATGACATAAGTGCATATAGTCAAGGCTGTGGTTTTCCCAGTTGCAATGTATGGCTGTGAAAGCTGGACCATAAGGAAGGCTGAGCACCGAAGGATTGAGGCCTTTGAATTGTGGTGCTGGAGGAGACTCCTGCGAGTCCCTTGGACCGCAAGGAGATCAAACCGGTCAGTCCTAGAGGAGATCAACCCTGACTGCTCTTTAGAAGGCCAGATTCTGAAGGTGAAACTCAAATGCTTTGGCCACCTAATGTGAAGGAAGGACTCCCTGGAGAAGAGCCTGATGCTGGGAACAATTGAGGGCAAAAGAAGAAGGGGACGGCAGAGGATGAGGTGGCTGGATGGGGTCACTGAAGCAGTCGGCGTGAGCTTGAGTGGACTTCAGGGGATGGTGGAGGACAGGAAGGCCTGGAGGAATGTTGTCCATGGGGTTGCAATGGGTCGGACACGACTTCACGACTAACAACAACAATGTACATTACAGCTGCCTTTGCTATTTTGAAGATCTTTCCTGGTATTAGGAGAAAAAGAATGGATGGAATCACACATGGAAGATTCTCAAGCTGCAGGAACTGAAATGACAAGCAAAATTCACAGAGGTGAAGGAGAAATGCAGAATTAATCCTCTAGCTGGAATCAATAAAACACAAGAAAGCCAGCAAATTTTCAAGCAGCAAACTTGACTTTCGTTTTTTCATGAATGAAACTTGCTAGGAAAAGGCATGGTAGAAAATACATAATTTATGATAGTCATGCACCAAAAAACAAAAACACAAGCAACTCCCAGAGAGATAGTTAGGATACATTGCATAATAAGAATACAAGGAAATTTACAGAGAAGCTGGGAGACAGATCTTCCTTACTGGTACTGTGGATAAAAAGAACTTGCGTGCATACAGAATCACCCCTTGAACAGAGAAATGCTGGTTCCCATGATCCACAAACTGAACCCTGGAAATTCAGTATGCAAAGAGGGGGCTTGCTTCCCTTAGCTCCATGGGTCACTGGATCACAGATTAATTAATTTGGGCTTGTAACACTCTCCATGTGGTGTGTCCTAGTTTCACTTGCAAAGCCTTCAGCTGACATGTTGCATCACAAGATGGGAGAGGCAAGGTGCTAGTCCCTGGTGAGTCAGAAAGCAGAGTGGACAAGTACCCTGGAAGCAAAGCAGGTTGAGAGCCAGAAAAGCAGCAGAGCGGAAGGAGGATTGGCTGGCTTCCAGCACAAAGATGTGCTGCCCAAGCCGAGCTCAGGAGGTCTAGTAGCCTTTCTAGTCCTCAAGGGCACCACCTGAGGTCCAAGGCACAGGCATATTTCAGGCTGCTGTAGCAAGCATCGTCCGTGTAACCCCCAGGTCAGGTCCCACAGTGATCAGGGACTACGAAAAGATGCTTTGAGATCCCCTATAAGAATGGTGCAAAAGCTCTCCATCTGGTCTTTTCTTGGAAGAGGGCGAGTGGGTACTGAAGAGCCAAGGGCCCCCCAGAGCTGACCACAAACCTAATCCATCCTCCACTTATAGTTGTGAATTGTTACATTTCCACGCTGTGCCAAACGCAGCAGTGTCCCTCTGCTTCGGATATGGCGAGACTTCCCTGTGGCAAAGGATACCAGAAGCGTATTTGCTTGCAGATCTGCTATTTTCCTCCTCCTCCTCTCTCCCCACCCTACAGTTTATTCCCCACCATAATAAAAATGAGGGTGTGCCTATTTGCTGCCAGTGTTGCGGTGCAACCACCAGGGGGTGCTGATGGCTCGAGAAATAATCCAGGGTGAAGAGGAAGAGGAGGAATCAGAAAAATATGATTTAGGTTGCAACGAAGATCTGAGGCGGTCTAAGCAACGACACACATACAAAGAGCTAGAAAATCTAAACACAGAGAAGCTACTACCATGCCCCAATTCTTCAGTTAGTCCTTGCTAGTTCAATAGGGATAACCCCGAAGTGCAAGCAGTATGTTTTCCCCTAATCTAATATTCTAGATTAATTCAAACATTGCCATTCCATTCAAGCTGTGCCTTTCCTTCCCCTGAGATCTAAGTGCAACCATTCTCCATCTTCAGAATTTTAGCTTTCATTGAAACCCCAGTCACTGCCCATGGCATGTTTCTAGTCCCTAAGCTTTGACAAATTAAAGAGTTGGCATGGATGTCCTTGGGGGACCGTAATCCACCTACATGCTTTCTCTCATTCTGGTTTTGTCTCATGTCCCTTCAAGGCTGAACTAAGACTCTGGCCAAGGAGACAGAATTATTTGAGCTGGGCTCTACTTCTCCGCAGTTTTGCCTGCTAGCAGTGTGAAGGCTTACCAAACTCTGATGAGCAATTGCATTGCTATCGTTCTGTCACTCTACAATCATCCATGTTTGCACGGCATTCTATTTCTCCTTGCATGGCCTTGTAGATATTTCTCAACTTGTTCTTTGCAGTGCTGATGTGTTTAGGGCATGAATTCAATGTAGCAAGAATATTTCTCACAATCCTCTCTTTTCTCTGGGTCTCACTTCTGGCCAGCCATAGATCAAAAGCAGAGAAGTGGGTGGCAGAGAGAACAGGATTGCAAGGAGAAACGGGGGAGCAAAACGAGAGAAAAGAGGGTGTCCAGTCGTACATGGGAAGAGCATTCATACTTAAGAGGGGCCTGCCTGTGTGGCAAAGTTGGTGGAGTTCAGTCTTTCTTGGGAAAAACATATTTGTGCATGAAGCCGCCCCAGGAAGGATTTGAATTTTGGGTTTTAAAGCTGTGCCTACCCAGTATAGGCAGAACCCACACCTCAAGCCTCTTAAGACTGTTGCAGTTTTGATTTAGTATTTTCTGGGGATGGATTTAGGGACAGCAAGCCCCCCGAAGAAAGGAGAGGTGGTGCAGAGAGTTTGTTCTTGTTCCTGGCGCTCACTTCTGCAGTCCTACCCAGGGCATACGAAATAGTGAAATTTAGCACTCGGCACAACACTCCAGGTTTTATTTTTGCTGGCTTATTTTGATCTGGTGTTGTCTCCTCCAAATGAGATACAAGGGATTTCTTCTCAGATACTGCCAATCTGGGCATTGCATGAGATGTACCCATTTCACAGATCGGTACTGAGGCAAGATTTTATTTCCCAAGGTAAGGCCGTCAGGTTTAAAGTAGAGGTGGAAAACTTGCTGATATATCTCCCTGCTGGGCACAATGCTTGGTATGGCGAGGCGGGTGATGTCGTGGGTTTCTCCATACAAAAGGGGGCTTTGCCAGTGCTAGGAAGAGCTGTCCCAGGCTGTGCGCGCCTCTTGCTATTCCTGCTAGGGGAAGCTCCCAGCTTTAGGAGGTCCTTGGGCAAATTGGAATCACTGGGTGGCTTCGGGCTCGGCTGACTTTCAGCCTAACCTACCTTACAGGGTTGTTGTGAGGATGGAGAGAACTTTGCAAGTTGCCTTGGATTCCTTATAAGAGACAACAAAAATGTGATAGAACACCTAATACATTTAGGTGGGCAATTTGAAGTCTCTCTAGTGTTTCAGGAGACCTCACTGTATTGATGGTGCTGCCTCATTCTGGGATACGATTCCTATGCTTCCATTTTTTTAAAGCTCCATTACATATGTAATTTTTCAGTGCTGCTCTATGCCTCCAAAGTCACTGATGTGAGACAGAGAAACCCCAAGATCTTCGGACTGCAAAGTGCTGAATGATGCAATTTGCCAAGATAAAGATTCTCCCAGCCAACCTGGTGTGCAAACACAGAAACCCTCCGTTCAAGGCTGGCCCCAAGTGAAGAAACCATTCCTGGAGGTTGGCAGGTAAGTCCCTACCGTCTGGCCCTCATCCCCTGAACTAGCCCGGTCATTTCTGGAGTGATTGAGGATGCTGCCCCTTCGCAAGAGTTGAAGAAAGCTTTCTTCAACTGTCCCCTCAGGTTTTGTGCATGGGAAAACAGCTGGCACCTTCTCTTCTGCCTCAGATGGCCAGATAGATGCCTTGGGTCAGGCTGGTCTCTGGCTCAAGACCGCCTCAGCTGCTTGTGCTTGAGCAGAGTGCAGCCTTTTGCATTAGCTTTCCAAACAGTCCCCGCTATCTGCCCTCAAATTCCAGTGGGATAACAAGGTCTTGTCCTCCCCAATTGCTTATCTAAAGTAAACACATAAGCTTGGCTGCTGTCCCGTTCTGCCCTGGGTGGAATCCAAACTGTGGTCCTTGAAGGAGCAGAAGGACTAAAACTGGTCCTGCTGAACTATGGCAGGAAAGACGATATGAAGGGGATAAAACTCCTCCATGGAAGGCTGGCCCTCCGGCGCTTTGCACTTCAACCCCCTTAGCCCCGAGCAATGTGGTCCAGAGTGTCTCAGGGCACCAGGCTGGGGAACGGTGCTCCGGGACTTCAACTAATGTGCAACCAACATTTCCAACCACCGTTCCACGCTTTACAGCATTCCTTGTATGTTAAAAGAAATACTTAGGATGGGTATTTCAGATTG
Source organism: Varanus komodoensis (assembly GCF_004798865.1). Taxonomy (NCBI): domain Eukaryota; kingdom Metazoa; phylum Chordata; class Lepidosauria; order Squamata; family Varanidae; genus Varanus; species Varanus komodoensis. The sequence goes on from NW_025335587.1 coordinate 15,866,410, forward strand.
CACTTCGCTCAGGTGCAATATTGGAAAACCTGAGCCCAACACCAACGCACATCGCAGCAATGGCACAGAAAAATTTTATGGCCTAGCAAAAGGCAGAGATCACGCGCGAGAGGAGCAAGGCATGCCGCCCGTTTCTCTTTTCATGTAAGTACAATGTGGACGGCTTTGCTTTAAATTCTGACTGTGCTTTGCTGTAATCCTGAAAGAATTGGTCACACACATGTGACTGCTCTGGTGACCTCTATACCTACATCCTTGCTTCTTCCTTTTTGAAAAAAGAGCATTATTTTAAAACTTGTTGTGATTTCCAAACAGCTGAGTCACAGGGGAAGTGAAACTTAAAAGCTGCCGCATCTGCTCCATTCAAGCTTGTTACTCATTCACTGACTTCCATTACTGGCCACAATGTCAACCCCTTGCCACGCCAAAATACACGATGAATGACTGCGAAACAGACCACGCTTATCCACGTTGCGTGCTCTTCCAAGGCCCCCCAAACACAAAGGTACTTCTCCAGTCATACTCCCCTTAAGCAGCACAACAGAACGGCTGATCCTTGTGTGCCGTCGATGGCCCAGAACACACAGCTATTGGGTGGTACTGAGAGGAAAGGAAGAGTAAGAAAGCCTTGAGCTCTCGTGCGCAATATAAACTCAGGAGACCCTAACCCTGAGTCACACATTGCCTTCCCCTAGAAGAACGAACACATTTTACCTGGTTACAAGGTGGACCACGATGACCAGGTTTGGAGATAAAAGCCAGCAAGAAGGTTATCCCCTCAAGTGACTGTTGAAGAAGTTTGTTTTGCTTAATGTGAGAATTGCCTTTATTGGTTTGCAAACAGTTGTTTACTGGGGTCTTTTCAATAGAAAAATGAGCTATAAACATCTTTTCCATTCTTCCCCAAGTCACACTAGCTTTCTAAATCAAACCTGGCGAACTCACCAACCATCAGCTTCCCAATTTGCACAAGATATAAAGTTGTTTGTAGGAATCCTTTATTATAAAAAGTTCATCAAACAAAATATATATAATCAGGCATTTCTTGTGAGGCATACATTCTCCGTATTGGCAGGTCCAGAGAAACAGAAGGCAAAAGCGAAGAAAAAAATTGTACTTGTCTTTGGTAGTTCACCCGATTCCAACGCTTGATATGATGGAGGGTGACAGAGTAGTGAAAAAAATGAGCCAGCAACCGGCTCACGTATTAAGGATCCCAAGTAACCCAAAACAGTGATCTGTTTTGTTGGAAGAATAAGGCCTCCCGGAAGATGATCCACCTCTTAAATGGATTTTCCAAGCTTCACCCCAAACAGTCTCCCCTGAATGCTTACGGGCCTCAAGAAAACTCACTTCTTCCGATCTGTGAGATGTACATGATTCAGGGCCCATTTGGTGAGGACCACAAGGCTCCAGAGCAAATCTGCCTATGATTGGCCGAGTGGCTACCTATCTCTGTGCCCCCAACAGAAAGTCCTGCTGGTTCTGCTTTACATAGCAAAGAAAGGTTCAGAAAGACACCCTGACGCTGTTTGTTTGGGGCACAGAAACAGGTAAACACTACCAAGCTTAGAGAGTTTTGTATTGTATGCACACAAACATCAATACACACTCAAAATATACATACATACACTATATATATATCAAAAAAGCAATCACAAAAAGTTGCAGCTTATATCTAACTATGTACATGTTTTCACAGTTGGAATTTCTTTGAAAAGGTCTGATGACTTCAGAAACACGCCTGTTTTTTTTAAATGCATCGTGCTTTTGAGAGCTCCACAAGGTCAGCCTGAAGAATCCCCATTTTTTTCCACAAAGAAGGTGGTCAAATTTATTTCCAAACCCATGACGTGTTTTAAGCATGAAACCAGTAGAAACCCTGATGTTCTTTTACCCAGTGGGCCGGGCCAACCCTTCCCCTCCTCCGACTGGTTTTCTACATTCGGTAGGAGAGAAACGCCACAATGGCCGACGGGATAGGCAAATTCTGCACTTCGCTGGTGTTCATCACTCGCCGGAGCGCCATGCGGCACAGATGCTGCAAGCTGGACACGTGTTTGGGTGCGGCCCAGAAGTACACGCTGCCATCTTGCGTTCTGCACACAAAAGCAACAAACAACAGCGCCAAGTCGGTCAGTATCGCTCCAGTGTTGCCTGCGTCTCCCCCGCAACTGCATCAAGTGGCCAGTGCGTGATTATTTGTTTGTTTATTCAGTATGCCATCCATTGCTTGTGTCTCTGGATGGCTTACAACATAAATCAGAATAAAATAAATGAATTGACCATTCCATGCTGGCTGTAATCAGTAAAATACAAACAATAAAATCCAATTCCTATTAATACATATTAAAATATTGATGAAATAAAAAGGTCTTGACCTGGTGCCGAAAAACATATAATGACGGCGCCAGGCAGACCTCTCTGGGGAGCGCATTCCATAGTCGGGGCACCACCGCAGAGCTGACTACCAACTCCCATCATCCCTGGCTATGATTAGGCAGGCTGGGCTGCTGGGAGCTGAAGTCCAACTAAATTTGGAGAGTCGTGAGCATTTTGTCCCATGCTGCAGACAATGGCTTGGCTCCACCAAGTTCCCCTTCCTTCAACAGTCACAGCAGCCTTCGCCAACTTCGTGCCTTCCAGACACTTTTGGACTGCAAAACCCAGCATTCCCAGCCCCTTCTTGGATGGGGATTCTGGGAGTTGTGGTCCCAAGGCCTCTGACGGCCACTAGGCTGGGGAAGGCTGAATTAGAGGAAGGGAAATTCTATTTATTGCCATCAAGGACTTTCTTTTCTTGACAGAAGGATTACAGATAGTATGGCACACAACTCCATGAGCACAAGCCAGCACGGCCTGTGGTGAGGGCTCATGAGAGTCGTAGGCCATAATGATCAGGCCACTCCTGCCTAGTTCCTTCCAAGCAGCTGTTCAGGACCATTCAATGGAGAAAACAGTCACAGGACCACACTGCAGCTTAGGACTTACCTTTATTAGGACCACCCAAAATTCCACCATAGATTGTTACGCCAAGTTTTCAGCTCTCCAGAAGCCCTCATTAGGCTCGACATTAGAACAAAGTGGGGTGTGGGAAGGGATCCAAAGCGAAGCAGGATGTTGAAATTCTCACGTCTTGAGGGTAACAACAACTTTGAGGTACTCATGGAAAGGGGCAACTGTATGTGTGTCTATTTCAAGAGGTCCTACAACTCAGTACATGCCTCAAATAAGCATACCTTTTGGGGGGGGGGTTATACTTCACCCTCTAAGAGGTTTCATGCAGCTGTAACTGGATTAAAAGGATGGGGTGCAAGGCAGGCTGTGGGAAAAGGCAGAACTGAGTTATATTGGTTCTGCCTCCAGTTCTAACCACAGGAAGGTCTGTCGAGAGCTTTTATCTATACTGGATGCTAGAAAAAATCTATATATGCTGAGTGAGGTCAATGTATGCACATAAGTGTCAAGTCCCCTTACCCAGCAGCTAAAATACTTCCGTCAGTGGAAAAGGTACAGCAAAGCCCGTTGCTTAAAGGCGCCACTTGCACTGGATACTCATCATCAATTCGCCAGAACCGCACCATCCTGGAGAAACAAAACAAGCACAGACCTTCAATGCTTAAATACTAAGCGGCAAGAGCTGTTCTCTTTCATCCACCTTGCTAAGACTTTTAAAATATCCCTTACTTCAAGCAACAGCTGGAAAGCGTAACACAGAAGAGTAATAACAAGTGATCAGTTAATTATTTAATTTCTCTCTCTCTCTCTCTCTCTCTCTCTCTCTCACTCACTCACTCTGCCCTGCTAGCCATTGGTTCTCTGGGCAGCTTGCATCATGTTAAAATCCAGAAACAGTGTAAACAATACAATACAGACATCACAACTCACAAGGACAGAACGCCAACAACAGGAAAATTAGTATTTTAATGTTTTAACAGTCGCTTTGATTTTGATTTTCATTTAAATTTCTATTATTATGTTATTTATTTATAGATGTAATGGTTTTATTGTATTTTGGTTTTAAGGACTGTAAGCCGTCCTGAGATGCTATGCATAAGGGACAGCATACAAAAGTTTTAAATAAAGAAATAAAATAAAATCCATAAAGATGCTTCCAAAATTAAATAGAGCCAAAATGGACAAAATAAATTTAATAGATTATACATATAAAAACTCCAAAAATAGAACATAATTAAAAAGTATATCAATATCTAGCATTTTAAAAAAATCAGATCATATTGGCAGCAGCTTAAAAATAAAAACATGTTTGAAAATAAGAACATTAAAATTAAATTCACCCATTTAAGTGCTTACTAGCAGGTCTCCCAGTAAGTTTATCAACCAAGAATAATGGAGGGCAGTTTCAAATCCCCAATTTAGCCATTAGTGCAAAGCAACTCACCAGGGTCTGCATGGAACGCTGAATTATGACAAGGAAATCCCCCCATTGCAGTACATGTTTGATTTTATTGCCTTGAACTGGCTTTTCTGAATTTCCTGAATTTCCATTTTGTTATCATCGTCTGCACAAAAATCTTTGTACGAGTCCGTAGAACAGGTCCTCTTTTCACATCCACCTACCCCTCCTGCAGCAGTCCACAAAACCCCACTAATTTCCCACCCCACTAAATGGCTAGGGAACCCTTCCAGCAAGAACGATCTTCTTCCTCACCAGCCTGAACCAGAAGAGTCCAGCCAGGTTCTGCCATACTTACTTATCATCCGCGAGTGTCGCAATGTGCAGTCCGTCATGACTGAAGGATACAGATCTCACCCACCGGTCATTTGCTCCTCCAGCAAATATTAGAGTAGGAGGGGGAAAGAGGTGTCTGTGGACAAAACGAAGCTTCGGTTCAGGCAACCTTTGCTTTTCTCCTAATCATTAATGCCAACGCGTTCAGCGGGGGTCCCCGAGACTGAGGCTAAGGGGCAAAGCAAGCAGCGTGGCTGATTCCTGCCAGCACGAGCCACCAGGAAACGTTTTCTAAACAGCTTTCATTCTGCTGCAAGGCAGACACCTTTTAACCTACAATTCGCAGGCGAGTCTATCAAGGTAGGACCCAAACAGTACAGGAGAAACAGTGTTAGAAGGTTGGACTGGGATGGGGGAGATCCGGGCTGTACCCCCCACTTTAGCCACGAAGAGAACCGGTACCTTTGGGCCAGTCTCTGGCACTCAGCCTAGCCTACCTTGCAGGGTTAATGCGAAGATGAGGAGGAAGAAGGGGCGGGATGGAAATAGTATCATGACAAAGGATCTTCCCTCCCCCCCCAGCTGTAGCACCTGCTCCACCTTTTCCCTCTACAGATACCACCCCCCATCAAACACCTCTCCAAGGGACTTTGGGGCAGGCAAAACCTACTGAATATTTCGGGGACAGCTTGCAGGGTGGACACGGGAGAGGAAGGAGGTGCTTTGCTTACCCAAACTCCAGCAGAACAGCTCCCGTGTGCGGGTCCCAGACACAGACTCGGGTGTCGTAAGATGCTGTGGCCAGCAGAGCTCCATCAGGGGAAAAATCGCAGGCTACCACGTCATGGTGGTGTCCTTCCAGCTTCCTGATGAGGGTGTATTGATCCATATCCCAAAGCAACACCTGCAATCAAACCAGTGACACGCTCTAGTTCCACCCGGGCACGCAGGAGGCACTCAAACAAGCCCCCCACCCCGCTCCCCAATCGCTTCTGCTAGTTTTTACTGAGATGGTAATTGAAGCCAAGCATTAAAAATGACTACAGTTAAGAATATGCTCAGTGTCATACTTAGAATGATTTAAATTAAAGGAAAGCATACATGCAAATGCTAACTTAAGTGTTATTTAAAGCATAAGCCAAAAAATAAATGTAAAGTAATAGTTTAACTGTGTGCATGTGTATATATATATATTTATATATACATATTTACTGAAACCCACATATTGCTTAACTACTTTAATTCTAAAATATACAGTAATGAGGTTAAGGACTAACACCCCCCCTTAACCAATTAACTACCAAAATTTAAGAAATATACAGACAGAAAAAAAACATAAGGTTAACATATTGTTACTCCCGTGGAATCCCCTTTGAGTTTAAGACCACGTGTTTACAATAGGCTTGGATCGCCAACGTCAGCCTAGAAAGAGAAACAGATACTGCAAACAGAAAGGGAATTGTCATAGCCAAACGACATGACTTCGGCAAAAAGCAGAAATTAAACCAAATTACTAAATGTTTAAAAAGTTTAAGCTTATTTAAAAAAACAAAAACTAAACATCATTACTATTTGATGGCTTTAAAAAGTCAACGCTCTCAGTCAATCAGCTGTTTACATCTACAGGCATGGCCATGCACCATTTATTGGTACATTTAACAGAAGTGCAGTCAGTAAAGCATCAGTAAAGAGAATCTGAGTACCACGTGTCCATGACACATTTTAGCATAATGTGCTAAAATAACAAGGCTAGGAAAGGGTCACGGAGACCAAACTCGGTTTCCACTGCATTATTTTTCTATGTGTTTATACAGCACAGAATACTTTTAAAAGATACGAGTTTCAGGCCAGCCTGAACCTGAGGAACAGGCAGAGGTGAATTAAACTGCAAGAGGACTTCTGTGATACTGAAGTCTCACTACAGAAACGAATCATTAGCATCTCCCCGACTTTACAGCAATTTAGGCTTTGTGAAAGTCGGTGAGGCCTGGCTCTGCCGATGGGGTGGCTCCGGCTTTCCATACGAATGGAAAACGGCACTTTTTGCTTGCGTTTAATGGAGCCAGGGAATCTCGCCAACGAGAAAATAAAACAAGGAAAGAAAGAAAAAAAAAAAAGCAGAAAGTCGACATCAACCAGCACCTGCGTACGTACAGTACACCTTGCAGCCAAATGCAAGGTTACTTCGTCCTATGGTAAAGTTCGCCTCCAGCTGGAAGCCAGAGTGCCAATCTTTCTGCCCAGCTAACACCATTGTGCGCTTGTGAGTAGTGCCCAGCTTACCCTCAATCACACCAATATTGCTGCCACCACCTGTGACAGGGAAAGCAAGAAGCTTATGGAAAACACACAGCCTAAAAGATCAATGCATACACCTACATCTGTGCTGTTTTAAGGGTTTTACTGATACTCTTTTCTAATCTAAGTCGGCTTTTTTAAAAAAAAACTTTTACAATGTGCTTCCCCCCCCCCAGACTCAAATTGTTAACAGTAATAACACGAGCTTGAATATCTTTGATGCAGCTAACATTGTAAGGCTGGAATTCTTACTAGCCCGAAGGATGGACAACTTGTTCGACCATCAAAGCCGTGTGGGGAAAGAGGGATGTTCCCAAAGAGCAAAAGCCGAGGCGTTTCCAGGAACGTAGGACTGCTAATTAGCAGGTGTGAAATGTATTCCACAACAGCCTTTATTTGGTACCATTCCAATGTGGGAGAAAAAAAAAAGGTACCCACAAAGCAATTTCTGGGGAAGGGACTTAGAGCTTTAGAAATGGGAAGTTTGAGCTTCCCCAAACACAACTCTGCATTTCTGCAATTTATGTTTTCAAGGCTTCCTGCCAGCCACGCATGAGGGCTAGAAGCTTCAACTCTCCACATGGGAATTAACACCCCAGAATCTAACAGGACGTTTTGATTCTGCTCAGAGGCGCCTCAGTAGACACAAGTTGTCCAACCTCCTAAGAACCCTCTTCTTGAGTTTACTAAAATCACATTAAAGATATGCAGCCTAATCCGTGGCATGTTTACTCAGGAGGCAGTCTCCCTTTTTTCAAGGGGAAACATACTCTGGAGTAACCAGGCGCAGGATCGCAGGCTGAAATGAGCTGGCTGGTTCCGCTTCTTAATTAGTTCTGCATTTCACACTAAGTAGCAACTCACTAAAGTTTTTTTTAATTTTTCACTGCATAGCATTGTGCTTTGTAGCAGGTCATTACGAAACAGCTACACAAAACAGGGTGCTGCTCTTCTGTGAAAGCCACGGAGCACGTAACTAACAAATGAACAAGAACGACATTTTACTAGTACATGAGACCAGCAGCCCAGACTTTAGAAAAACACAGCTTTCAAACTGAGCATGACAAGGGAATATTAAACGTTAAGAAATACAAAATATCGTATCAGACTATTGCTTACATCAACCAAAACATAAATGAGTTGTCTATTTCTTTCCCCCCCAAAGGTCATGGAACAGATGGAAATGTGCAGAGCTACTTGGCAAACAGATTCATCAATTTCTCTGAAACTTAGCAGCAGCGCAAGTCCAGCTCTGTAGCTGTTAACGGAACGTGCCTTATGCTCAATTTACACTAATATTTGTCATGCAATTCCTCACATTATCATCAAAACAGCGTGACACCGAGCGCAAGCTGGCTTTTTTCTTTCTTTCTTTCTTTCTTTCTTTCACGATTGCAAATTATGATTATTTTGGCTCACAATCCAATGCAAGCTGAAGATCATGAAACATTGATACCTACCGCTTTATTGGCCCCCACGGAGCAGAGGATGGAAGAATCTGGAGAAAAAGCAGAGCTGTACACCCAGTTTGGGTGCCCCCTTAAAACTTTCATCATATTTCCTGGAAAAGGGGGAAAGAAGATGCTGGATTAGCATCAGCCATCTATCTTTCTAGATAAGAGGTGCCGCAGCTCCTTCTCGTTATATTCCAATGGATTTAACCCCAACGACAATCCTAGTTTGCAAACCAGGCAGAAGCAAATTGCAACTTGCAATCCTGGTTTAGAGTAGAGGTTTGGCCATATCAGGAAACTGTGATTTAACAGCCTGGTAAACTACGGTTCATCAGACCCAGATGGTTATGCATGATCCAAGCTCACGTGATCTAAGAGAAGATTCCCAGGGAAATCTAGGAAGAGGTACAGGCACCAGAACCAACTGGTGGTTCTCCTGCACTGCAAGGCACCTTCGTTACAGCGGAGTTAATTAGGCAGAGGCATGTTGCCTTTTGTTAACGAAACTCTCAGGAGGGGAGTGACCACTGCTGAACCAGTGCAGCCCAAAGGAGCGCAGGTCTCCTTTTCAAGCCAAGTTCATTTCGAGTTTACTGATTAACTCTACAAAAGGAACCATTTCTCTGCCACACACGTCTGTCTGTGTCTGCTAGGACAGTCCAAAAAAGCCATCAATAGAAAAGCAGCCCACTGAGCTATCTCCAACTCACTATACAGAATAAAGGAAGTAATTCAAAATGCCAAAAACAAACACAAGATAGCATTCACTCTTGTTATCGTAGCTTCCCAGGGTGGAACAAGTGGCATGAATGTTTTGGTACTTGATGCGGCGTATTCCCAATGACTTACCATCATCTTTTAAGTCCCAAACTCTGAGTGTTTTGTCTCTTGAGGCAGATACCAGCACCAAGCTTCCATCAGGTGCAAAAGTTAAGTCTCTCACAACTTCAGTATGGTCCATTAAGTTAAGGAGGAGTTTTCCTGTTGGAAGAACAGATTTTAAAAGTCTCAAAGTCAGGTTTAGAAAAGAATTTTTCATGTTTGATATTTGATACACAGTGCAGAACAATGCAACACCCACTTGAACTGCTAAGTATTGGATTCCAAGATCTACTTTCTGTGAGAGAAAGGGAACCCTCTGACCAATCCTGGGGGGCAGGGGGCTTCCCCCTTCCCTCCACTGATTACAGCTCACTCCATTTGAGATTCCTGAATCCATATTCAGGGAGTTGGCATTTTCCAGCATTTTCAGGGGGATGGAGTGGAAGCCCCAGAAAAGCAGCAGCAGGTGATCCTGTGTAAATCAGAATCCAAAGGTAATGTGACAATTTCCATTCCTTCTATATTGTTTTCAGTTATTTCATATTTGGCACCACTTGGATTATTTTTCCATCAATTTGTGCTGGTTTTAATTTACAAACCTAAGTTATATTCTTGTTTCGTATTTGTTATTTCACCTTCTGCATTTTAATTATATTATTTTATTTATATTACCTATTGGTAATTTTATTGTAATGGCTGCCCAGAGAACGTGATGCTAATGCGCAGCCTTTAAACAAATTTAATAAATAAACCAACAACTCTTGCAGTGCAACTGATTACTTTAGATGGGGCCTAAACTCTTTCACAGCCACAAACTTAATGTTAGGTAACCCTCTGTACATCTAATGGGGTACCTTTTTTATTTTCATCCTATTAACACACAGAGGTGTCACGCGTAAGCTTCCCCAAGTGTCTCCATTCTGGAGGTAAAAACTCATCCAGCAAGCTGGAGAACCATCACTAGAAGAGAAATCATTTGGCGGGACCCCTTGTCAATGCAGGCAATCCACACCTAAGCCACCTCTAGAAAACCATCCAAGCTTTTGCTTAAAAGCTTCGAACCAGGTAGCTGGCAGGTACCCTGATGGGGAAGTCTTCCCTGGAGCAAGAAGCAGCAAATTTGCTTGTCACCAACCAGAAATCCTCAAATATTTGGATGCAGCCATCAGACTGCCTTTTAATTTCCACTTCTCTACCCTGTATCTGCCCAGCCTCCTTCTTGGAGTTTTTGTTCTCTAGGACCCTCAAGAGGAGCAACACTTAGTCTTCCTAAGTAAATTGACTTAAAGAAATTAAGTTCTTTAGTCAGTATGCTTGCTTTATCAATAGGATAAGCTTTAGGATGAGGTGCCAAGAAAGCTTATCTTCCAAACAGTACTGAAGTTTACTTTGAAATTCAAGATACTCGGCAGGTCGCTTGATATTTAAAGATTACTCTGTGCAACGCTGCGGCTGCTTCAGTTCTGCGGCGCCAACCGCTGCTTTTCACCCGAGCCAAAATGTTACATGTGTGCGAGTCACACCTTAAGAGATCTTCCTTCAGGGATCAATGCAATCTAAAGCAAGGTTTAAAACCAGGCTTTGGGGGGTTCGCACGGTCTTTTCAAAACATGGCTAGATGAAGCGCTTTGGATGATGTCCATACGGAGGCATAAAGGCAAAGGTCTCGAAGCTTCACAGCTTCCTCCTCCATCATCCTGGAAATCAGCACAAAGGGCCCCACAATTCTCTCCAGCATCAAGATGGAATTCCAGCTGAGCTTTCTGTCTCCAACCTCAGCCATGCTAGCTCCGTTTCACCTTTTCTGGAATGGGAGTGGGAAACAAATTGCTTTCCAGGAGTTGCCGCATTCCAACATCCTCAGCCCAGCAAGTGGTCAGGCCATGAAAACACCTGTCCACTTACAACTTCTGAAAGACTACAGACCACAATTCCTGCCTTAAAAGGAATGCGAAGGGAATTCAATTGCATCATGCTCCTCCTTACCTGTATAGGCATCCCATATTTTGATACGCCCGTTGGATAAGCCAGTTGCCAGCAGAAGCTGGTCTTGGCCAAACTTGAAACGGTGCCATTCTATATTCACACAACGACTCTGCTTTTCAGGCACAGATGATCCAAAAGCGAGACTCCAGACGATGTCGCCACAATCTATAACATGTTCCCGGGGCTTGCTTTTCTGGTCGCCATCGCTGTTCTGCCTCGAAAGCTTGGAATGGCTTAAGTTGGCAAAGTTCTTTATGCCATGCAAGGTACTAGAAAAACACAGTCACCATTTTAAGAAGGAAAAACATCCAGAAAAGGCACATGCATTTACACAGTACATTGCAGCCTTCTCAGATGTGGTAAAAAACTTCTTTTCCTGATTCACACTTTTTCTAGCATCCTTTTGAAGCAGCCCACTTCTTGCTCTCAGGCTTGTAGCTACTCCATGTATGAAACATCAGTTTCCACACATTTGTGCTCAAAACACGTTCTTCTTAAATATTTCTATCTTGCTCTTTTGTCCTGCAAAGAACCGAGGCTATGTGCATAGCCTTTGGGTGGAGTTTGTGGATCAGTAGGGACTAGAATGCTGCCTGAGCCCCAGGCAACATTACTCCACACTTCTTCTCACACTTAAGACCCGATCGGACCCTGATCGGACCCTTCGTCCCTCCAGCCCAGAGATGACCACACAACCACCCCTTTCAGACAAGGCTTCTCCCTGTCCTAAAGGCATTCAGACGTGCAAACCTGCCCCCATCTGTAGCCCTTCCCTTCAGAGCTCCTTGTAAGGAATGGCGTTTCCCAAAGCAGGCTATACTCACAAGTTACTCAAGCATTGAGACCAGGGAATAAGCTTGACTATGCGATGGCCTTGTGACCAGGCAAAGTAGGACCCATCCGGAGCAAAGGCAACGGTCCAGTTTTCCCGCCCACACTTCTTGTCAAAAGGAGCCGCTGGGGCTAAAAGTTCTCCCACTGTCCGTGATCGTCCTAAAACGAGAGGGATGGAATTCGGGTGTGTGAATCAGTCAGTCTAGGTATGAAGACATGCTTTACAGCAAAGCTAGAAATGGGGCCCATGTGAAAATCGACTCTACCTTTTTCCTGAGCTCTGCAGAACACCGACCAACTCATTTTAGTGCTCCTTTTTAATGTTAACAGAGTTCTGTACATTTAAGTCAGGTGCAGCGAGACAGAATTTAAGCAAGCCATGGGGTGAAAGGGGTCCCACCTGTTTAAGTGACCTGCTCAACTAGAAGAGTGAGTTGCAGGTCTTGTTTTAAAAAATCCCAAGAGGAGGAAAGGCAGCTCCTCATTATGAGAACTGACCCAGTTTGAGAAACACTGCTTTATAGGGCAGACTTCTTGCTGGTCTTGTTGGTTTGCCAATTTTAAATTGGACGTGTGTAATGTTGTATGTGCAAGCCACCTTGTTCATAGTCTTGAGCGAGGGCTAAAAAATTAAAGTGTTACTTTTGACAAACAATTGCATGTTGTCTCATATGCTCCATGTTTTGCAAGTAGCAAAAGGAGAATTAAAGCTGCAGAGTCTTTCTCCAAAGCAACCCACACTGCTCATCTATTATTTTCAATTATTCAGGAGTTTTTTTCAGGGCCATGCTTGCACAAAATGGTATACAATGGTATACACTGCAACATGCAGTAATAAGCATGCAGAATACTTTGAAAAGCTACTCTGAGCACATTAGCCAAATAATAATTCCACTGACAACAGTGTTAAGGAAAAGCTTGTTACTGCTTGCCTAAACACTTGTATGGACAAGGCACCGTCAATATAGAGATAGTGCCTCACTCTTGGGACCACTGCTAAAAAGGCCCCGTTTCTTGTACATGCCAATCAACAGAGCTTAATGTTTGAGAAGGAGCCTTGACATATATCTTAAAGAGTCTGAGCAAGGGGATATGCATGAAAGCAGCCCTTCAAATATATATATATAAAAAGGGAGGAGGAGTATTTTCAAACATTACACAGGACTCCTGGATCCTCTAATAAACTGCAGGAAAGCAAGATTAAAAGGATCCACTCTTCACCCCCCTTTTGTCTACTGGCATTAAAATGCCCTACTCTTTCACAGCTTTAGCCTCTCTATAGCCCAGTTTTCTTGCTGCTTCTCTCTCTCTTACACACACACACACTTTCCGTGATACTTCCTAGATTGTTTGCTGTAGCAGGGCTGACATTAAAATTCCCAATCCTACCTAGATCAGGACTTGCTCCTCACTGGACACGGATTGGCATGTCTGGTTTGAACTTGTCCTTGTTTACCCACCCCACTTACAGCCAGACCTATTTCTGTGAATGAGCTACCTACAAATAATCGTGGCAATTATATAAACCGGCTTTACAAAACTTACACCGCCGAGTGACAGTTTGTACTCCTCCCCTAAAAACACTCCCAGTGTAGCTTATATATAACCCGTTAAACAAGAAAAAACCATGATTGAGCATGACTGGGAGCAATGTGGCAAAAAGTCAGTGTAGACTAGTGGTTAGAACGCCAGCCTGGGACTGGGGAGAAGGCAGATTTTAATCCCCACTCAGCCCTGAATCTGCCTGGTGGCTTTGGGCCATTCGCTGATTCTCAGCCTCATCTACCTTGCAAGGTTGTTGTGAGGACAGAATGGAGAGGAAGAGAAGGACTAGGTAAGCCACCTTTGGGTTTCCTTGCAGGATAATCCCCCTCATTCATTCTTTGCATTAATCTTTTTAAAAATGCATTTTTAGAGACTGAAAGTTTTCAACACACTGGGAATTTCACCCTTATGTGGTTGCTCAGAGGTTTATTTGCCCACAGCACTGGCTGCCGTCCAAAACACACGTATCTAGGCTGCACTGCTACAAACCTACTCTAGGAGTAAAGCCAGTGGAATTCAGTGAGGCTCTCTTCTGAGCTGATGGGATTGGATTTTATTTTTTTTAATCCATTTTTGATTCTATTGACTGGGGCACAGCATTTCATTCACTGCTTGATGGACTAAGAATAAGCAACTACCTCTACTTCCACTGCGCATCACAGTGCTAAAAAAGGAAGGTAACAACAAAATCAGATTTCTCTACAAAGACCCAAATGAATATCCTCTTTTTCTAGCACTACCAAGTGGTTTTCCCTGGATAGGAATAATTTGGCAATGCAGAGAACTGTGTGGTATCCCATGCCTCTTCTACACACAAGATATTCAGTTCTTTACTTCCTCCTATGAGTTCTGCATTCATATGGTAAAAAGAGGAAGACTCTGTGAACATGAGCAAGTCAGAACTCATACTGGGAGCTGTGTGCCACCCATCCACAGAAAAGGGAAGGAAGCGACCCCCAAATTAAGGCCCATCCCCTTATGATGTGACTCACAATTCCAAAAATTTAGTGCATTTTAGAACCATGCTTTTTCCGCAGGAGTGTCTTGATTTCCACATCCACTTAGGAAAAGATTTCTAGACGGACCCAAACAGCTGAAGGGGAAAGCATTTTGCTTCCGGGTGCAGCATGGTTCAGCTGCACGCAGCAATTTTCAACTAATTTGCAAACCTGTGCCAACAAAAGAGCCACGTTGCTTGCGATGACAGGCGTCAAAGTGCATTTCTGCCAAGAAGGCTCGAGTAAACACCTCTGGGTTTAGGAAGGAGGGAGGGGTGTGTTGAAATGTGATGAGAGCTGCTTCTGTGCAGCAGAAGGAAAAAGGACAAGGGAAAATTCACCACCAAGAGGTTAGCTAATGCCGCCTTTTACAACTTATTCACAGTCATGCCACTCGGCCTCAGCAAACAAAGAGCCGAAGCAGATCAGAGGCTACTTAATTTATTATGGCATAGCTTGACACGTTTGCAGGTCTGTAGGCAACACAATTCATCCATGCTACTCCAGGAGTCCCAGATTTTAAAAATATGGAGAGGGTCCCAATTCTACATATGTATGGGTGGGGGAACCCCAAATTTTCCAGGAGGTGCCACCAGTATAACAGTGGGATAGAGCAGAGCAATCCTTGGTTGCTTCTCCGAACCCATGAAGGGAAAACTCCCTTGAATTGTGCTAATGGAGAGTGCAGTTACAATTTCAGAATCTAAAAGGAGCAGCAAGGTTACAGTAAGCAATAAAAGTGCCATTTTAGTAACAAAGAGGAAATATATCTTCACTGTATCCTTTTATTTGCTTTTAAAAACAATTTCACAACCTGCAGCACCACTTAAAACATTTAACATTGCAATATTGTGTCTGTTTAGAGACAGACCCATGTCCCAGAAAAGCTTGTAGGACTTTCTGTCCGAACAGGCCCAGAATTGCATGGCTGAAGGAATTCATTCTACAGTAAATTCTCAGCAGTCTTCCCTTATTCTGATGCTAAATGAGTTGAAAGACAAACCCAACCATCCCCAGACAACATGGGCTGCTGTATCAGGTATCCAGATAGCTTGAAATGTCTCTCAGATGTCTCCAACCTCTTAATAACCAAGAATATGGTTTCCTAAAAGGCTATTCCTGAGCTGATGTGGCCATTTTATACCTTGTTCTTTATTTACAACGGACCCACGTACTCACACTATCTTTCTCACATGGCCAGCCTCCCTCACACACACTTCTGCCTCTCTTGCACAACACCCAGGATGATTAACTTTTATTACATTCATAATCTGCCTTCTTTCCTCTTCCAAGAAACCGAAGGTAGCTTCCAGAGCCCTCCTCATTTTATCCTCACAACTACCCTGCAAGGTTGGTTAGACCAAGAATCAGTGCCTGGCCTTAAGTTACTCCATGTGTTTCCTGGGCCAGGTCACAGTCCAACATTTTCATCCCTGGCTCTGTTTACTTCTGTGACCTTCCAGGAAGTTCCATTTTCACACACCAACAAATGTCCACAACAGCAGCTCACACCAGGGGCCACACCAATACACACACTGCTTTTCACGGACATCCTTGCAGCCGCTCCTAAAACCATTCCACTGCTTTTTCCCCCCTTGCTTTTTGCAAGAACTCTGCTTGCTTTCTAGCAGATGCACATGCTCCCGGAACAGCTTTCTCAGGATGCTCAAAACATCAATAATTTCCCTTCTCCATGCAACCCAGCTGCACCCTGTCGGATTCACACTCTCTTCCCGAAAAACCAGGTGTTTCAGCTGCTCACAACTCCAACTGTCTCCTGCCCCACGTTCCTAGACCAACGCTCATGGAGCAACAACATGAGAACAACTACAACTCAAATGGGCCATGAGTGCCTAGGTTAGATTAAGCGCCCAGCTTATCATCTCCTCCTATAATTTCTGCACTGCCCTGGAACCTGGAACGCTTCCCCACAATCCAGTCTCCTCTAAAACCATATGTGCGCGCATCTATTAATATCACACGGCTCTAAGCAACCCTCAAGCCCAACCCCCTTGGCACCAAAGCCTCCCTCATTTCTCTGCCTCCATTCTCCCCATACTGGGTTGTAGTAGTTCACGCCCAGGAGAAATCCTACAAACCAACGAGAGCAACATGGGCAAAAAGGGCACCAGATGAATGCAGTATCATTTGGAACCCGTGTTCCAAATGCGGAAAATCAGAACTTTACTTACAGATCAGTACACCTAGGGAGCAAATACATTCATGTTTTGCTTTTTCTACTCTCCCCACTGCAATCTTACAGACACTTGTGCCAAAGCAAGCGTTAAAGCATTCCTTCCGTGCATACATACATGCGGGCTGCAGTATCCCTCCCCAAACACGCACCTTCCGATAAGCCACATACATAATTCCTCTCTCGCAACCCCACCCTTTGCTGCCAGTAATACTGACCCCGCTGTTAACGCTCACAATCGATTTTATAAAAGCGAGGGATCTCTCACCAATGAGCTTCTCGTTTACACCCGGGGGAAAGCTGGCCATCTACGGAGCCGCCCTTCAGATCGGCTCTGAACAAGGAGTTGAAAATGAAAATCGAAAAAGCGCGGTCCGAACTACCCCACACCTCCTTCCTCCGCGAACAAGAGCGAATGAAATAAAATGGCCGCCGAGGGGAGGTTTATATAGAGGGGGCGTGGCCTGGCGGGCCGCGCGAGACCACGCCTCTTCCGGTGGGGCTTCGTGGTGCTGGCGGCACAAACGCTCCCTCGCTCTTTTCCCGCCTTTCCCCCTCACTAACAGTACGATGGACCCGTCGCGGGAGAACAGGCTGCTCTTGGAAGAAACCATTCTGCGAGGAGGGGTGTGTTGCTTGGCTAAAACCAGCCGTTTTTGACATGGGGATTTAGGAGGTATGCCCTCTCCCCTTCTTTGAAGTATCTATGAAAAGCTACATGTACTTCTACATATTTCAGAATGTAAAACAACCCCCCTCTGGCTTGACCACGAGACTGCCTTATCTAGTATTCTGCTTCCAACAGTGGACAGTCAAAGACCTCTGGGAAACAGAACATGACGGGAATAGGTTCCTGTTGCCACGGCTTCTTGGCAGGGTATAATGCCTCTGGACATGGAAGTTCAATAGAAAGGGGCCATAGTTTGGCTAACACAACATTTTCTAATGGAGAAATATAAAGGTGCAATCCTATGCAAGGTCACACAGGGGGAAAGTCCTGCAACTCTCAGCATGCCCCAGCCAGTTGAGCATGCTGGGAATAATAAGCCTTCCTGTTCCTATTGGACTTTGTGCAGATTGTGTCCTAAACTAGCAACCTTCCCCAAAATGTGACCGCTTCCCTTCACTTGTGGTGATGAGGGCCCATGCTGACCGTAGATGCTGGGAGTTACAGTTAAGCACATCCAGAGGGTGGCAGGTTGGGGAAAGCTGCTCTAGCTAATGCTGAAGAACCCTTTGCTATTTGCTCTTTGATTTTTCAGTGTTGTGCCCTTTTGCTGTAATTTTTCCCAAGAGCAGCCACTGGGGAAAATTGCTTCTGCGTCCTCAAATAACACATTTCACCATGCCTAAAACACTTTTTGCCATGTAGCTTAACGGCCTGACTTTTGGTATTTGTGGGATCTGAGAAAGAAGTTAAGCAGATGTTATCCAGAAATCCCTTTGATATGTCTACTTCATTAAGATTTATTACTGTTGAAATGTGTACTCTCAACTCTTGAGGATGTGGCCTGGATGGCTGAAGAAGGAAGAAAAAAACTGAAAGACAGAAAAGTTGTATAACAAGTTACTGCAGAGGAACGGCATTTTAAAAATCTAAGCATGCCTTTGGCCGTCTTCCATTTATTAAGGCAAATTGTTTACAGCAGCACTTTTAATTACACTCATGCATTCCTATTGTGTCACAAATTGCTACATTGCCCAAATGATGGATGCATGCATCAGCTAAAATTAATGCCTATTTGGTTAAGGCTGTCTAAATTTAAGATGGGTTATGAAAGGGAGGTGGGACCCCAGACTCGGTTGCTACCTGCATCCCAGAACGCTTTCTAGGTGTGTTCTGAATTCCAGACTGTGAAAGGTTGTGAGGGAACTGGACAGTGGTATCTTTAGGGGATGACCAGGACAGATGTGCAGGGCTGGCTCACCTCACTTTGAAGTAATTAATTCATAATGCCACCTTCGAAAAGCTTGCTGCCCTCCCCCATTAAATGCAGTCTAAAATACCCTAGTTGCATGAGGGGAAGCCAGACTGCAAAAGTTGTTACAATCCATTCCTCCCTCCCTTCAACCACAGCCTGAGGTCTAGCGTGCTGGTAAAAAGTTAAACCAGGAGTCTCTAATGCTCATTCATTAAAAAAACAAACCAAACCTTGACATCTTCCTAAGGAGAATCAAAAAAGCAACAAAGGAATGGCTCAGACCACTACTGGTCGGCATGCCCAGAACATGATTTGACCATTCTTAGGGTTACCAGATATTAAGAGCTGGAAATTTTTAGGCCTGTGCTGTGAAGGGGATTTTGCTCTCACATAAGCTGCCGTTCTTCCTTGCAGGTTTTCCATACCAGCCCACAAAGATGCCTCACTGCCAAATTCCCACTAAATTCCATGTGGCTGATAAGGTGTTCAAAGCCATCCATTATTCTTGTTGTTTTCATTCTCATGACATCATTTTTTTCTTTTTACAAAGGAATCCACACTCTGGAGGCATACGGGAGCCTGCTGCAACATTTTTAACTGCTCCTGTGACTTTGCACATTGAAAAACACGCACTTCCAAAGGGTCTTTCCTTTATTTCAGCAAACGCCAACACATTGCCTATCAAAGAACAAAGGAAATCCCCTGAACTCTTTGGAAACCTTTGTGAGAACGTGTGTCAAGTCATCCTCCACTTAGCATGGTCATCTTTCACATGATGCTCTCAGAATTCCTATGCATTTA
Organism: Varanus komodoensis; assembly: GCF_004798865.1. NCBI lineage: Eukaryota > Metazoa > Chordata > Lepidosauria > Squamata > Varanidae > Varanus > Varanus komodoensis. Next base: position 15,885,957 of record NW_025335587.1, read on the forward strand.
CTCAGCGGGGCAGCAGGGATGAACAGACACAGACAAACCTCATCCTAGTGCACAGTTTGGCTAACCCAGGGGTCTCAGACTCGCAGCCCACGGGCCAATTGCGGCCAGTGGAACGATATTTTGTGGCCCCCACTTGATATCAAAGTTTAGTGATCGTGCGTTTTTCTCACACGCACCTGTGTGAGTCGTTACCCTGGGTGCAATGTTCCCTCTAAGCTGAGCACCGGGACAGGCGGGGCATGGGGGGGGGGGGCCTGCGGCCTTCAAAGCGCCGGGGATGAGCGGCCCACCACCACCACGGTGAATTCGTGATGCGGCCCAGCCTCACCCAGACTCTGCTTCCAGCGTCCCCCAGGTAAGTTGAGTTTGAGACCCCTGGGTTAACCTTTGGAATCACTTAAGGCAAGCTGAGAGAAGACAGGCTATCTTTTCGGATGGCCTGGCATCTGATTTCATCACATCAAACTGTAGGTTCTTATGCTTAGGCAAAATAAAAGGAAGATAAAAGGAAAAGTCACAAAAAGGGAACCTCTTTTCCTCCTGCTACTGCTCTGCTTTCTTTTTCTTCCTCTTCTTTTTCAGGAGTATGTTGGGCTCGTTGGCTGAAGCTGTTGACGGGAAATGAGCTGCAGTTTGTTTTACTGGGGCAGAAGAGGTCCGCAAGAGGCTCACAGGAATAGAACAGCTGCAGAAGAGGGCTTCGGATCCGCCCCACCGTTGACTTTGGCTGCACTCGGCTTCGGCCTAGAATGTTGCAAGTAACTGGAGAACCAGAGCTAAAAAACAGAAGGGTTCTTTCAAAACCATGTGCAAACACTGGGCTTCTGCACTTCCTTGGCACCCAGCCTGCTGGGTGTTTGCTTGTGGCCCAATCGCCACGCTGGCCTCCTCACTCTCCTCTGCTCCACTTTTTCTTCCACCCTCCTTTTCCCATCCTGTCATCACTTCGCTGAGAGGTTTTTTGGCCTACTGCCTTTTCTCCCCTTAAAGTCATTTTACTGGCCCTGCCCTGCATTTTTTCATTCTTTGGCTCTGGACAGGGCAGCCCACTCAGCTAGAATCTCTCAGAAGGACCGCCAAAATCCTCAAGAGCCATGCTTGGTCTTAGGAGAGGACTGTGGGTTCTCCAGCCCCATAGAACGAATTCAGGATCTGTAGGAAATGATCGGCTGCAGTGGGGACCTTTCCCAAAACTAACCAGCTGTGGGGCAAAGAGCAATGCCTTCAGCTTTCCACGTCTGCTTTCTCTGTGCCAGAGAAAAGCTCTTGGACTTCTTCCCAGCAAATAGTTGTCAAAATGTGTAGGAGAGCTTTGGCCAAGACATTCCTTGCAGCCATCATCATCTCAAAATTTGGTCTGTGATTGTGTGTGTGTGCTTTAACTTCAGTGAAAATTGAAATTGTGAAGAAAATAAGTCGCAACCATTGTTCTAGCGCTAGAAGAAGTATTGTCTGTGCCCTTTGGTGTCTCTAAGATTTGAAAAGAAGACCAGATGGAATGCATACGGAGATCCATTCAGGTAGTTTGCAAAGAGTAAGTTTGGAGTAAATACTGATTCCACAGTGCCTGCACAACTCTTCTTTAAGTTTAGGGGCAGAATGAAAAGTTGCCAAAATTTCCCCCCTTCCCCTCCATACACAAGACCTTTACCCCAAATCTGTATTCCCAAGTAGTCTTATTAATACCAGCAATGTTGAGAGATTGTGTTGCTCCATTTCTGGGGACCAGGGACCCTAAGAGTTTTGTCTTCAAATTACATAGGAGAGACCCCCTAACATGGACTGTAGATTAAAGTACAAGATCTAACATTTCAGAAATAGTGCAAGTCATTCACTACATTATGTAAGCAAGAACTAAAGTAACCTTTTGGACTATTGTTCATTTTGTCATTTATCCTGCAGGTATGGATAAGATCAGAGCTGTAAATAAATCTTATTATCTTTCCAGGCAATTTTAGCGATCAGCTGGGGATAATGTTCAAAAAAGGCTTTTCAACAGATCAAAGATTGTTCACTTCATCAACATCTGTCATTAATCAAATAAATCAATACACGTGATCAAAATATCAATATAACAAATCTTTGGAGTGAAGGGAGGAGTGGTGGAGCGGAGCATGAGATAACCTAGAAATATAATAATCAGCTGTTTAGGTAGGCCATCATATAAAATTTGTACTTCATATTATCTCACAGCAGCAAATAACCAAAATGGTCTGCTTTTATTTATTTATTATATTTATATTCCACTTTTTTCCTTCCAGGGAACTCAACTCTCATCCCCTTGATCTCATCCTTACAAAACCAAGTGGAAGATTCAGGGTACTGTGTTCTAAATTGTCTGCTGTTTATAGCTCCTGGATAATGTTTTTTTAAGTTTTACTGCTCTTGTGAAAAGTTGTACCGTTTTCTTTCAGGTGTCACTCATGCTTATGTAGCATCTACAGCAGCTTTTTTGAGACTGAGGTCAGGTTGAATTAAAATGGTTTTGCTATATTCAAGGATAGGCTAGACATGCACATGGTAGGCATGTCATGAGTGGAGCCGGCCAGAGCCGGGGGTCAGACTAGATGGCCCAGAGACCCCTTCTGACTCGCTCTGTTTCTTTGTTAGTAAATCAAATCATACCGATATGCATTTGAAATACCAGCTTTTGTGCTAGCAGATTGATTGGTTGCCATGGCCTTTGAACTGAGCAATAAAGTTTAGCATGAGATGTGATAGAAGGCAAGGTCCTTTGGAATAAATTCTGCGCCATGCCTCACTTGGGTCAGGTTAATTAGATAAGCGCCTAGGATGGTAAACAATTCCAGTCTCGTGACTTGAAATCAAAAGCTGCTGATATTGTGTAGTGCTGCAAGGATCTTCGAGAGGCTCTTCCCCAGTCCTGCCTCCACTCATTGCAAAGGGAAGTCTGGCAAGACGCCTCTTGGCCTCTTTCCCTTTGTCAGCACAGGCACTTGTCAAAGCCAAATGCATTTTTCACAGTTGCTGGCCTATGGAGAATGCCACGCCCTGCCATATACGCTTGACTTCTTTGGGCACCTCCTCGTCTTCTCAAAAGCAAGACCACCGATGCTTGCGTGCATTTTTTCCTGGTTAGGGGAGGGCCAGCATTTGAGTAATGGCAGCTCTTGCTGCAAAGAGGGTTCAGAGCAGCTCAGGAACAACAAAGCTGATATCATAAGCTGTTTCCAAAGAGAAGAGAATGTCTTGTGAGGAGACTGCATAGCTTTCTGCTGTGTAATTTCTCCTGTCTGGCTTAGGGGACTTTACACAGTACAGCTACAACTGCTTAAAAGGTGAATCATGCAAAGCAAAATGTTTAGACTTGTAGAGAGAGATTGACTACTGAATATTCTAGTTCCTTCGTGGGCACAGCTGTGGTACATCCTAGGAAAAGCTCCTTGCCTAACATGGCCAATTACGTGACTCCAGAAAAGAGGACCAAGGAGTAGCCAAACTGTGGACAATCTAATCTAGATGCAAGTTTGGGAGGACTTGTGATGATCTCTTTGGGAGTCTTCCACCACTGTGGAGAAGACTGCTGGGGTTTGGTTAGTTGATGAGGGTTAACTAAAGGAATGTTGAATAGTTAGGCCCTTCCTGTCCATCAGGATATTGAACAGACTGTCACAAGGCTGAAATTTCATAGGCCAGCTTGGAAAACAGCTATTTATCTCCCATCTACCCAGTTCAACCCTGAGTATGCCTGGAGAAAGGAATGGTCCAAGTTATCTTTTCATGGCTTCGACATTAGTGATCCTTCTTCCAAATTTCCTGGCTTTAACCTGCTTCACTCTGTCTGGATGAAATTGAATAGAATTAGATGAGATACTGGAAGGGGTCAACATGCAAACTATCAAACATTGTGCAAGAATGCGCAAGACTTGTGTTTCCTGGCTTAGAAGATCTGCATGAAGCAACACCCAAGGCAAACACTTGGCTAGCTGAACTTAGACTGTCAGTTAGGAGCTGCTGTATCCCCGAAGAAGTTTTGTATATATTTGTGTGGATTGTGTGTATATATTTGCTTCTTCTCTTGTCATGAACTCATCCTATGCGAAGTTTAAAAAATTAAAGGGGTCAGCTGAGTCCATTTTGAATTACATCTGTTCAGTATTTAATACTGAGCGTTGACCATTTGGGCTTGCTCTGTGCACTCACTCATTTGTCTGGCATCCTTGTTGCTGGGTCAGGATTCTGCACACCAACTTGCTTTCAGAAGGTTATATCACCTTGGAGCAATTAACTGTGTCCTAGCAAGGAAATCTGTGTTTGGAATGCAAGGAGAAATTGAGGCAGCCTGTAATCATGACCATGGGTTCCACCCGAATTTGGGAAGGTACCGATGCATCTGGCTGAACAGCAGGGCAAGTCAAGTATTTATCCCACAGTGCTGACCCATTTTCTGACCATGTGCTAAATACTCCTGTCATCCAGCCCTTGCTTTACCTTTTCCTAAGTATTCTGATTCTTGCAATCAAGGAGACGGTGGCATTAGAATTTAGAAATCCAAGATGCTAGAAATATACCACCGGGCTTGCCTTGCGGGCAGAAACAGGTGGACGGCAGTGGTAACGTCTGATCTCTTGCATTCCCCACCTCGCGTATGTCTGATCTCTCATTTGTAGGCTGGATAGTTTGTCTCCCTCTTTTATTGCCGTGAACTGGTTTGGGAGACGGTAATTGTTGGGAAAGCGAGATGAAATAGTGAGATACGTAAATAAAGGCACACCCTTGTTCTTCTGCTTTGCTAGAGACACAGCTGTGTCCACGGCCTCTTGGAAAAGCCTGCTGTCTTCCGGTGTGGAAGAGGACAGTATTCCGTGGACAGTCCTTCTGGCTCCTGTGCGTAGGTTGCACTGATTTGGAGAGGCCAGTCCATGAACGGTTTTTGTAACTGCCTACCTAGCTTACTTCAATAAGGGTACCAGAGGAGGTCCGTAAGGATGATCTAAGGGTCCAAGTAGGTATATATGGGGCGGAAGTATTCCTTTAGATTCTTTGCTCCTGGGCCAGATCTGTATGTTACACCTTACGTCCGTTTCCCCAACATGGTTCCTGCAGTCAGTTCCAATTATGCTGGTGAAGAGATCCCCAGGTAGGGTATGTTATTTATTTATTTAAAACCTTTGTATGCCATCTCTTATGCCTCAACATCTCAGGATGGCTCACAAAACATGAAATACAGTAAATTCACATAAATTTATTAGGGTATCTGTGGACAACCATGCTTTTAAAAATATACATACATGGATTTCTGGGACAGGCATCCTACTTTCTAGCTAGGCTTCAGCAAAAGGGACTAAATATCCAAAGTTAGCATTACTATGCACAGTATAGCAACAGTGTCGTAAGGTCCTCAGTCCATTGCATAATGATTACTAAGTGTTTATCCTGCCAGGGTTGTAATGTCATTTGGCTGTCGAAAGGGCACGGGGAATCCATTTTCCCTTCCTTGAGTTCATTTTCATGTAGTAGGTTAAGTGAAGAGCAGACATCTGTGTAGATTTGAGACTGTTCCAATGCAAAGTTTATCTTTATAATAACCTCCTCCCCAGAAAAAGCAGTTACTGGGCCCTACCAAAAGATGGATTTAAAAGAAGCACAAATGGGATTAAATGGTGGACTAGGGAGACCTGGGTTTCAGTTCCACACCTGGCCGTGAAGCTCACTGAGAGACTCTGGGCCACCCACAGACATCTCAGCCCAACCTACCTCACAAGGTTGTTGTTCTGAGGATAAAATAGGCAGGAGGAGAACTTGAAAGCTGCCCGGGTTTCTTGCAGGAGGAAGAAAGGTGGGGTATCAATGTAATATGACTCTGTTTGTTTATTGATGTAGTAGATTCATCCCTTGTGTTTTTCTTAGGAATGCAAAACGGCCTACACTGTTCTCCTCCTTCAGCTCTCAATCTTATCCCCACAACAACAACCCTGTGAGGTAGGTCAGGCTGAGAGTCTGTGAGTGGCCCAAAGTCACCCAGTTGGCTCCATGGCTGAGCTGGGACTAGAACCCAGATCTGCCAGCCCCCAGTCCTGTGCGCTTCACCACCACACCAGCTCTCAGTGTTGTAGTCGTTGCCATGTCCAAGAGGCATAAAACAAAAGTTGTATCTGAATAAGCCACAGTTTAATATCACAGACTTGGCTGGTAGATGCTGAGGCACTGAACTCCTGATTACACTTTTTGTAGTGATTTCTCAGAGGGTCCAAGAAGATTGGGACCCCGCATGATGTGATTACGACTCTGTCTTTCTGTATGTGCTATTCCAGAGTTGGAGAACTGGAGGCCTTCCAGATGTTGTTGGAATACAGCTGCCATCCTCTTGAACCACTGGCCATGGCGGGCATCCAAGGCACTTGGCAAGCTGCGGGTTTGTATTAAATTATTTCAAATTATTGTATGAAATTACTTGTTTAAAATTTTATGTGCTGCCCCTTATGCATGGCATCTCGGGACGGCTCACAATCAGTAAAATCAAATACATTAAAAACAGTCTAAACAATAAATAACATATAGCCAATGAAACATGACTTGCATTAAAACACTCATTTTTAAAATAACAGTTAAAAAAAAGGTTTTGACCAGGTGCTGAAAAGAGTATAAGCTCGGCACCAGGCGAACCTCTCCAGGGAGCGCATTCCCTAATCTGGGCGCCACCGCAGAGAAGGCCCTGAGAATACCCCATCTATACATATAAATTCTGCAACAGCCTGTCCCCTGTTGATTTGAAACAGTTCTTTGGGCTAGAGATATACAGAGGGTGCTGTGGGAGGCTGAGATTAGTCCTGCAAGACGGTTTCAGAACCACACCAGATCCAGCCAGTCTTTTGCGCGAGGAGGTCTTTGTTGTGACACTCTGCACACCAGAAGCAAGTTGCACGTGTCTTCTATTCCTTTCTGAAAGAGGCTAAGAATGCCAAATGGAGCAGCTGGAAAACTGGGCTGGTTAGAGTAAACTTTGTACACCCTTTGGCCAGGCAGTCACATGGTGAGCTCAATTCAAGAATCACAGGAAAAACAGGCTGTTTGTTGCATCCCTGCCTCCCTCCCCACCAGAAAATGCAAGGAGGATCCCATGACCGCTGTTAGCCCTCTCCCCTCCTCTCTGCTTTGCAGACAGACAGACCTACTCGGACTGGGCCGTCCTCGGCAAAGAATCCAACACACCCCTTGGCAGGAACGTGTGTTGGGATCCTAGTCTGGAACTGCAAACAAAAGTGTGTCTGGGAGCAGAAAGAAAAGGCTTCAGTGTCCAGCGGAGCGATTTACCATGAAAAGAAGGCTTTTATAAGCCATGAGGTTGTTGTTAGTTGTGAAGTCGCGTCCGACCCATCACGACCCCATGGACAACATTCCTCCAGGCCTTCCTGTCCTCCACCCTCCCCCGGAGTCCACCTAAGCTCACAAGGCCGTAAAGTAACCTGTGCTAAAGAGAGGATTGTGGCCATCTGATTTCTTTCCTCCCATCTTTGAGTTGGGGGAAATTGCTCCCAGAGGTCCCTGTGGCCCTTTGGATGTTTTAGCTGACCATTCCCACCAGCCCTGGCCTGCTGAGTCCAAGGTGAAGATTCATGGGAGTTGTGGCCCAACATATCTCGCAGTCTAAGTTGTCCACCTATGCCTTAGGGCAGTGGAAGTCTGCAAGGATCAAAAGCTGCATCATGTCCCTACTGTGGTCAAACAGATCCCTCAAGTAGGGTGTGGATATAACAGCATCCACCCACAGTTCCCACTGGTTAGGGACCATTGACTGATCACATGCCTGGGTTGTTGAGTGATAATCACAATAGCATTATCTTAATAACATTGCATCAGATGATGGGATGGTAACCTCATGGGTTCATGATGTAATGGCAAGGTCATAAGATGCTCGGATCATGAGACCTGGTTGGTTTTCAAATTAAATGGGAGTAGAGTAGGTATTTCTCCCTTCCTGTTGATTGGTTTTAGCTTGCTTCTCTACTGGTGCATTTCTGAGTGTACTTTTGGGCTACAGATAAAAACACATCCTTTAAATAAAATTTAATTTAAAAGTAGTTCTGGCAATATTTCCAGGTATGGAAAGAAGAGCACTGTGAGTTTATCCCATGATCAAAACACTTGATTAAATGCTCAATCAAAAGGCATAAACGTATTAGGAAGAGGCATGGTCTGTGAGAGTATTGTCAAGCAGAAGATGTAAAGTCAGCACTAAAATGCACAGTGACTTGGTTCATATGTAAGGACAACCAATGGGTTGTGGAACAGTGGATTGTCATTGCATGCGAACTCAGAGGAATGGGTTAGCAGTGGGCTGATCGTTACAAGTATTTCACAAAGAGAACTCATGGTTTGTTGTGGAGTTGTGAATTCTGGGTGGTTTAAATCATGGTTGTCATAAGTAAACCCAGACGTTTGGGTTGTCCTCAGGTTGTTTTACCAGGCTAGAGAGGTGGCAGACACAAAAATAATAGAAAATAAAAATTGTTCTACCTTCCAGTGTTACAGTGCAAAATCAAAAATGGTGCACGGGGGAGTGGGAAGGCATCCATGAAACAAACAACCAGTGGTTTGGCAACCAAATTGTGAATACACTGGGCAAGGCAGACTCCTGTGGTTAACATAGAAACAGAGCGAGTCAGAAGGGACCTCCTGGGCCATCTAGTCTGACCCCCGGCTCCAGCCGGCTCCGCTCACAACATGCCCACCATGTGCATGTCCAGCCTTGTTTGTTAGTTGCTGATGGGCCCCCATAAAGTCATGCCTTTCTTCCTACTTCCACCAGGTGGGCAGCTCCAGGGCATCACCTGCTGGCCAAGCATTAGAGCAACCAGCTGGGGGACTGCGGGGTTGGTCTTTGGAGCATGTTGCGCTCCTGCTGCTGGGGTCCTGATACATCTGCACCCGTTTCTTGCCCCCCACACCTTGGACCCTGATGCAGACCAGCCAAAACTGTGAGCAAGCTTCATAGCTCTTTACCAAGGAAAGTTGTTCCTTGGTAAGTTGTTCCGTTTCTTTGCAAAAGGTTAGAAAAGGAGAGTCAGGTTGTGATATCCCCAGTGAAGCCAGAGAGACAAAAGCCAGTGAGTTTTGCATGAGATATCATCATGGGTCTACAAAGTGAAGGAAACCCAATACAATCATTTATCCAGTTTTATCTTTTGAAAGGAAGCCCAAAGCAATGAGTAATATCTTCATACCCTATGAGAGGGTGTCAAATAAACGTTCTCTTACAGTACGAACACAGTAACCCTATAAGCAAAAATTTAGCTGACAATCTAAGTATTAAGTCAATAAATAGATCAAAGAAAGGGATAGGAAAATAACACCACTATCAGACAAAATGCATGTCTGCACTGGCAACATCGAGCATCACGGTCAGGGGGTGGCGGAGGGTGTGATCGTGGGGAGAAACAACCCTGGGTGCTCTGTTTTCCTGCAAGCCACCTAGTTACCTTCACTGGGTTGTGATATCTAAATTTAGTAGCAAGTGGGCTGGTGTAAAACCACCTAGAAGATGCCGTGGTTTTATGGGTGGCTTAGAAGCCACCCCACCTTCCCTTGCTAAGCTTGGATGTCACCACAACCCACAGGGAATAAGGGCAATTATACTAACTTGGTATCTCCAGATGTTGATGGTGGCTGATTTTTCCACTGCGATGGTGCAAACTCAGTCAGCAAACCCAAAGCCCACACGGAACATCTTGGCAGAAACATGGCTGGGAGCTGGTCACCTGGAAAGCATTTCTCCCGGAGTGCCTGTCCTCCTTCACCTTTAATTCCATTCACTAAGCTATTGCTTCATTACTTATCTACCAGACGGCATTTGGTGTAGCCCTCTGAGCCCGACTGGTTTCCCAAAGCCTTTTTAAATGAGTTCTCGGGAGAGAGCCAGGAATCTTTCGCAGGCAAACCTGTTCCCCAAATGTAAATTCTAAAAGGTTGGGTGACCACGTGTGCCAGTAGGAAAGAGCAATTAGAAAGGAGGGTGGTAAAAATGGGTTGTTGGTGGTGGCACCTTGATTATGGATCCCCCCCCCCCGAAGCAAGAAAAACATTAAGGCACAAGGATGCCTTTAAACAACAAGAAAGGAATGAAGTACTAGAAAGCAGAACGAAATACCCCACTGTTGAAGCAACGAAAATAAAGCAGGGGTTTATTTCCCTTTTTTCTCCCTTTTCCCTTGTTCCTGTTTCCAGTATGGAAAAAGTTTAAGCATGGAATGCCCTCTAGTGACGATTTAACTAGAGGAAATTGCTGCTCAGTAGTAGAAATACCCATGTGATTCACACTTTGAAAGAAAGCCAAATCAAACACTCTTCATTCAAATACAGACTTCTTTAAAAAAGGGATCAGTTTCAATTTATTTTTCAGAGGAGTAAGTGACAGCTATGGTTAGAGTTTTATTGTTCTTTTGGAATAAGCCATACCAAAAACAACAGACAGAGTTGAGCAAGTAATCTGATCATTCACACGAATGGGGAAACATGCAGAGCAACATAATTGTCATTACTAAACAACAGAAAATTGTCATTTCTGAACAATAGAAAATATAAACATATACTAGATGTAACAACTGTTCCTAAACTTAAACTCAGGCATATATTTGAGAAATCCTTAGACATTGGGTAGCATTGGGTAGCTCTGGGTTGCGGAGGAGGGTGCCACCATCTTGCCGCCTGGCAGGTTTCCGCGCCCCTCTCTGCTCCCCCCCCGCTGGCATCGGTGAGAGCAACGCCGGATTGGGGGGTGAGGCGCGCGCGCGGGCACCGGCTTAACCCACCGGATGCGGCCTGGGGCCGGTGGCCGAAGGGCAACGGTCAAAGGGCGGTTGCCGCCGTTTGTGGCCGTACGGGGCTGGGCTGGCGGGGGGCTAGGTCAGTGGGTGGAATTTTATATCGGGGGGGAGGTAGACGGGGAGTTTTATACTGTTTTAAAGTTTTATTGTATTTTAATTTGTTTTTATGGAGTTGTCCCTGGCCATGTTGATGGTTGAGTTACCTGGGGAGCGCATGGGCGCCACCATTGGGGTGGTCATGGGCAATGGACGGTACAGTGGTGTGAGTTTAACGTGTCCACGTAGAAGAAGGAGGGACAGATGGTTGACACCTATCCCTCCTTCTGGTTTTGCCCCCAGCCAGAGGGTTCCAGGTAGTCTGGTCAACCGCCCCTCGGGCCTGACGGTGCTGCTGCTTAATGCCAGGTCGGTCCACAATAAACCTTCCCTCATCCATGACTTGATTGTGGATGAGGGGGCCGACCTGGCTTGCATAACAGAGACCTGGGCGGGAGGGGGGGGGATGTCGCCCTCTTTCAAATGTGCCTGCCTGGGTATTTGGTTCAGCACCGTCCATGCCTGGAGGGGAAGGGGGGGTCGCTTTGGTTTACTGAGCCTCCATCTCCCTCACGGGACTTCCAGTCCCTTCGAGGCCAGGACTGGAGTGCCTCTACTTGGTGTTGGGTGACCGAGACAGATTGGGGATTCTGTTGGTGTACTGTGCACCCTTCTGCCCAACAGTCTCCCTGCCTGAGCTGACGGAGATCGTCTCGGACCTGGTATTGAGGACCCCCAGGACCAACATCCTGGGGGACTTCAATCTCCATGCCAAGACTGGTCCGACTGGGGCGGCTCAGGACTTCATGGCCTCCATGACAGCCATGGGGCTGCCTCAATATGTCACAGGTCCGACCCATGAACGTGGACACACTCTGGTCCTGGTTTTCTTGACAGGGCAGGAAGAGGGTGGTCTGAGGGTGAGGAATTTATGTCTGACACCTCTGTCATGGTCTGATCACTTCCTCGTGAGTTTTGTGCTCGAGAGCGACCTCTCCCTCTGTAAGGGCGCGGACCTGATTGTGTGGGTCCACCCCCAGAGCCAGATGGATCCGGACAGATTCCTGAAGGCCCTGGGGGAGTTTCCGGCTGACAAGACAGGTGCTCCTGTCGAGGCTCTGGTCGAACTGTGGAATGGGGAGATGACCAGGGCTATGGACACGATTGCTCCTAAGCGTCCTCTCCCACCGGGCAGAGCCCGCTCTTCCCCTTGGTATACACCTGAATTGCAGGCGATGAAGCAGGCCGGGAGACGGCTAGAACGTAGGTGGAGGAAATCACGGGATGAATCTGACCGAACACACTTGAGACCCCACTATCGGGCCTATGCTGTGGCGGTGAAGGCAGCGAAAAAGAAATTCTTCTCTGTTTCGATTGCCTCCTCAAAATGCCGTCCGGCGGAGCTTTTTCGGGTGGTACAAGGGCTGGTCCATCCTGGCCCTAAGAAAGATCTGGTTCCACCCTCGAAGGCCCGCTGTGACAACTTTGCCAAGCATTTCAGGGAGAAAATCGCTCAGATTCGTCACAAGCTAGACTCTACTAGTGATTCAGAGGCTTCTGGGGAGATACCAATGTTGCCATCTGGTCCAAAATTAATGGATGAATTTCAGTTATTGCGGCCTGATGATGTGGACAAGGTGCTTGGACGAGTGTGTCCCACCACTTGCCTATTGGACCCTTGCCCATCTTGGTTAATTAACAACGCCAAGCACGGAATTGGGACCTGGATCTTGGAAGTGGGTAATGCTTCTCTGAGGGAGGGTTGGGTACCTGCCCCTTTAAAGGAGGCGGCAGTCCGACCGGTCCTGAAGAAAGCGTCACTGGACCCAGAGATGGCCGCTGATTATAGACCAGTGGCCAACATCCCATTTCTGGGCAAGGTGTTGGAGCGGGTGGTGGCGGGACAACTCCAAGCTCTCTTGGATGAAACTGATTATCTGGACCCATTTCAGTCCGGCTTCAGACCCGGGTATGGTACTGAATCTGCCTTGGTCAACCTGTATGATGACCTGTGCAGGGAGAAGGACAGGGGGAGTGCGTCCCTGTTGGTTCTCCTGGACCTCGCAGCGGCTTTCGATACCGTCGACCATGGTGTCCTTCTGGATAGGCTAGCGGGATTGGGGGTCGGAGGCACTGCTTTGCAGTGGTTCCACTCCTATCTCAATGGCCGACTCCAGAAGGTGGTGCTGGGGGACTATGGCTCTGCGCCATGACAGCTATGCCATGGAGTTCCGCAGGGGTCCATTTTGTCCCCTTTGCTATTTAACATCTACATGAAACCGCTGGGAGAGGTCATCAGGAGGTGTGGGCTGCGGAATCACCAGTACGCTGATGATACCCAGCTCTATCTCTCGTTCTCCACCAATCCAGGTGAGGCAGTGGCTGTGCTGAACTGGTGCCTGGCCGAGGTAATGGGCTGGATGAGGGCCAGTAAACTGAAGCTCAATCCAGACAAGACGGAGGTCCTGTTGGTTGGCGGATCGGACTTCGGAGAGGGTGAATTGAGCTCAAGAAAAGTACAAAAATTTTGCAGGAGGAAAGCAAGCTTGTCCTAATGCTACATCCTCTTTAAAATGGTTTTTTCACAGGGCAGTGGACTTTTCTTGATGGATATATACAGCCATACGTAGGCTTCACTTTGAGATGTATTGGATGGTGGTATTGATTTTTATTATCCTTCTAGGTTTGACCCCTGAGGTGAACCAGTGTTTCCTAGTGGTTAGTGCAGGACAGGGACTTGGGATCTGGCTGTCGCTCAGTGATTTTGGGCCAGTTTTGGGTTTTCAGCCTAATTTACCTTCTAGGAGGATGAAGAGGATCGTTCCTTTTGAGAAACAGGTGGGATAACAATATAATGAATGTAATCTGGAGAAGCAAAGGGTCGCCCATCCTGATTTAACAGGCGATCCTATACATAGCTGCAAAGAAGCTTAGAGTCGCGATCCTATGCATTTAGACAGGAAAGGTCTTGCAACTCCCAGCCAGCCCAGCCCAAGAGTTAGGCATGATAGGCATGGTAGTCCCAGCCGTGATTTAAAAGACAATTCTCTGCAAATCTGCACATAAATTTAGGGTGCAGTTGTCAGAATCCCAGAATCTCAATTTGAGAAGAGGGAATAAAACTTGGGTTCGTGGGAAAGACCAAGCGTCCAGACCATCTGAGGCTTTATTGTTTTACCCCAAGGTTCCCACGGTACACTCACAATAATGCAGGCTGCATTACCGGGCAGGCAGAGATGAACCCTGCTGCAAAGCTTCAATACCATTACAGGGCGTTTATAGGTACACAGGTACAGGGCAATTGATGACAGAATGCAGAGACTACAATAAGATTCTGAGGTCTTCACATACAGAACAGATAAAGAAATGTCAGTCAATCACACTGTAACAATGAGATTACAATATTTCTAATTGTCTGTATTGACACTTTAGTTGAGTAACTTGAACCCATCTCCAGGTCTGCTCAGACATGCAAATTCAAGCTACTAGAAACGATTCATGATGCTCAGACCCTTATCTCGACTCTCAACACTCTGCATGATCAGGGCACATGAAAATGCAAAGGCACACAGGAATAATGCTTTTCAGACAGGATTTACCCAAATGTTCCCAACACATTGAAGCAGGAGTTGGACTTTTTCTCTGTCTAAGCATGCATGCGATTGCACCAGAAGTGTCACCGATTTTTAGTAACATTTGCTCCCGGGAAGGTGGCTCAGAGCTGCGGCTCGACAGTTTCAGATTTAAGCACAAACTAATGCGGGAGTATTTTAGAAATGGGGCGCCGGAAGCAACAAAAGCGGGGAACGGCTCGCCCCCACCTCCCAAGCCCCGCCCCCGGCCCCTCCCCCTCCTCCCAGGCCCCTCCCCGCCGCCGGGACATAACCGAGCCGACTTCCGGGGCAGGCCGTACCAGCAGATGATCGAGCTCATCGAGCGCCGGCGCAACCACGGCCCTGTGCGCGCGTGCGCGCAGCGTCAGTTCCCTCCGAGGGACTCCTTCCCTCAAGGGGGCAATGTCACAGGAGCTGTTTGCCCGGACGTCGCTCGGCGCCTTGACGTCGGAGTGCGCACGCGCACCATTCTGGGCGGGCACACTCCCCGCGTCCTTCCGCTGGCCATAAGCCCCGCCTCCCGTTTCTCCCCGAGCGGCACTGCGCATGGGCGGCTTCGCTCCCTCCCTCGCCGCGGAGTTGCCTCTGCCGCCCTTTGGCTTCCCAGCGCGCCGCGCCGCCTCCTTTCGCCCGGCCCGCGGCGCATGCGCCGTCTCTCCTTCCCGCTCCGCTCTTCCCCCACCTCGTCCGTCTGTCCGTCCCCCGGCGCTGGGGGCAGCCCGGGCTTCCCGCTTCCGGTGTGGTGTCATGGTGGCCTGAGGGCGCCGATGGCTGAGGAGGAGGAGGAGGGCGAAAGCTGAGCGTCGCGCCGGATCGCGCCGAGGGGAAGGGGGCGTCGGACCCCGGCCCGCGTTCATCGCCCGCCTGGGCGGCGGGACATGGCGGCCCACAAGCCGGTGGAGTGGGTGCAGGCCGTGGTGAACCGCTTCGACGAGCAGGTAGCGGCCGGGGGGGCCCGCTGGGGGGGGCGGCGGCCTGCGGGGGGGTCCCGTCGGAGGCGAGGCGTGGGGAGGACGCGTCCGTGCCGAGGGGGCGGGGGGCGCGCCCCCTTCCCTCCCCGGGGCTGCGGGAGCGTGTGTGGGTTGCCTGCCTGGCTGGGGAGGATGGGAAGCGGCTGAACGGTGCCTCGTGGATCCGTGGGGCGAGGGGAGTCCTGCATATGTGGAGCATTTCTGTTCTCTGGCGTGGAGTCATGGGCTGCTGGCAGAGCCTTTCTCCACCTCGTTTAGCCCCACAACAGCCCTGCGAGGTGGGCTGGGCTGGGCTGGGCTGAGCGGCCGTGGCCATGGCCATGGCCGGCCCGGGGAGCTTCGTGGCTTTCGGACCTGGCTGGTCCAGGCTGCCTGGACCTGGTGCTCCCCAGCTGTTCTTCTCTTCTGCGGACGTGCTGCCTCTTGCAAGGCACCCAAGGCGACTTGTGGGGCAATTGTCCGTTTCTCTGTGTAGCTTTTGCAGTCAGAGATTGGTCCCCAGCAATTCAGAGCGTTTGTGCCCGAGGGGGACTTGACCCCAGGTCTGCCCTGCCCTGCCCCAATCTAATGCTCTAACCACTCTGCCAGTCTGGTGTCCCTGCTGAGGTTTCCTTCTTCTTGAGCGGGCTCCTTGGTTTGGGCAATGCGTGTATATCTCCGAAGGAATTGGAGTGCCTGGCCTCTGGGAGTTTGCTGTTTGTGTGCACACTTTGTGGTTTCCTGTGAGGAGGAGGGTGAGACTCTTACTAGTATTAATATTTCATTTTTTGCATTTTTGGACTGCCCAGTAGCCAAAGCTTTCTGGGTAGACTGTAAAGATAAAAGCCTTAAAAGTACATTATTAAAACCATACGCACACATCAGTGTTATAACAAATGTATGCAGTCTTTTTCATTGTAAAAAGCCTTGAAAGAACCGACACACACAAATCCAGAAATCCATAATGAATGTAACAGGTTCCCCCCAATTCTACCTGGAATTAGTATATTTGCTTTGTGGTTTAGGGACTTCCTTCCTTTTTATTGGTTTATGTGTGTGTGTGTTTGAAAGAGAGAGAGAGGATGAAAAGCAGCTGAATAAGGTCTTGCATTTCAGTTTTTGAGGGCGACTTACTCCATTTCTTCATGCTTCCTGTGGGTTTATTGGAATTGTTCACTTTTCCCTTAGGGTTAGGCCAGTAGCTGTCACCTTCGGATCTGGGATGGAGGGGAAAAGTTGGACCAGTCGGATTTCATTCCAGCTGAATTTGCTGACTGGATTTTGGGGTGAGAGGAGCTGGAGACTGCTTGAAGGTTTTTGGTGGGGTGAAGGAAGGGGGTGCACAGCCTGTAGGGGTGAATTGTCTGTTGTTGGACTTACATGAAATATAACCTGGCTTAGGGGCATCTCCCCCCTTTTATTAGCTGGTGTGAAGGTTTTTTTTAATTGGGGAGGAGATGAAATATCACTGGACATTGTGCATTTCAAGGGGGTGATTCCACATTTTCCTACCCCCATCTGTCCTGTGAAAGATACTCTGGAGTGTTTTGCTGTAAGAGTGCCAGTGGTGAAAGAAAGCAGAGATCTAGTTGGGTCTTATTCCAGAAAAGCCAAGAATGGGCTTTGTGGGTATTGGAGAGGGGTGATAATTGGGTAATTTCTTACAGCTTGTCTCTGTGGGGAACAGTTCTAGAGAAGCCTTTTTCGCCTCTTACTAGAAAGGGCTTTGTGGCATCTTGAAGCGTCTTCACTGCTTAAATGGGAGTAAGCGCTTGCTCATTCATTGGCAGTTACTGCTGAGAATTGCCTTTTAAATCAGGCTGCGAGCCCAATGGTTTGCTTTTCTGGACCAAAGTGCCCATCGTGGAATTGACAAAGTGGCCCCTAGTTTTGGAAAGCTTCTGCACAGTAAGTCTATCAGCCTTCAAGGTTCTGCAAGATTTTTGGGCAGCGATCCTATGGTGGCTTAAAAAGAGAAAAGGGCCTACAACTCCCAGCGTGCCCCTGACTTACATCTTTAGTTGTTCCTGGGGGATGAGTCCCCTGAGGATTTTGAAGGATTGCTGCAGTTCTTTCCTCATGAAGTTGTGTGAGATGGCAGCAGCCGGACTGGTTGGCTTCTGCTCTGTGTGAGTTGGACTTTGAGTGTATGGAAATTGTAGGAACATAGGATATTGTCTTATCCTGAATCATGCAGTTGATGCATCCAACCCAAAACCGAGTGCCAGCAGTTCTCCAGGGTTTCTTTCCTAGCCCTGCCTGGAGATGCCAGTTCTGCACTACTGTGACCTTTTGAGAAGAAACTAGGAGACAGGCATTTGAAGACAGCACGGCCACTGGGGGCTTGTTAGTGGAGAACAGAAAGGAGCTGGCCATTCTGAACCCCCCCCCCCCCGGGAGAAATGTGTAGGAGAACTGTCACATAATCCTTTTGTGCTTGGAATATGTAATACTGCGGCTTGCAAACTTGGGAGGGGGTTGGGGGGTTAAGAGAAGGGAAAGCAGTGGCCCTTGTGGGATGTGGAAATTGGGAGCCCTATGAAATGAAGGCAGCTGTCAATAGGTACGGGCTCCATCCTTCTGCCATGTGATGGGCTGTGCGGGAGAAAATGAGGCGTTGAGTGCTTGGAGTGGGATTTGGAGCAACAGGTGAATGTACTGTGGATCGCTGGAGGAGTCCGGTGAATGTGCCACTTGCGTGATTGGGGAATAGAGTCCTTTTCTAAGAAGAACTTGGGGGTGGGGTGGTTCAGCATCTGGGGCTTGCTCCTTGTGGAGTAGAACTTGGAGCAGGGATTTAAATGGACTTGCTGACCTGAGAGAGGCCTTTCAGGGGCATTTAATTTTTAAAAAGGTAGCTTTTGAAAGTGATCTCTGGTTTTCTGGATAGAAGCAAGAACTAGTTCTGAACCTTGGGCTGTCAAACTTTAGAAGATGTCTTATATGGAAAATAGGTGTTTTCTATTCTCTACTTTTCCCAGTGCCTTTTGACAGCTCAGGATATGTTACTGCAATGGATGGCTCTGTATAATATAGTTGGGCAGAATTTGGGCTGGCCAGATCTGCTATGTTTTTACCAGAACCACCAACTAGATCAACAACTGAAGCCAGGTGCAAAAGACCAACACTTGCAATTAAACAATGCTCCTACCTAGGTATTAGTTTTAGGATCAGGCCTCAATGACAACCTCCACACACAGCTTGGTTCCTGGATGCTTCTCAATTTTCTTCATTTCAGCAACATAATTTAGAGCCAGAAAGGGGCCAGTCATTGTCGCTGCTGTTGTTAAATCACCTGGGAGTCAGTTATCCTCAATCATCTATTGCAGATCACCTCGCACTCTACCAGTGACTTCAGGTATGCCCACCTTCAGTGTAGGAACAGGTTAAGCTGTTACCTTAGGCAAAAGAACAGATTGTGTTAGCAACCTTAGTGTACAGAAACAGCAAAGGAGGATGTCTCTCTGTGCAAATCATGGTGAGACTATATTTTACATTTATTTTAAAACTTCATGCACAGGTTTGTTTAAAAATGAATCTGCCCTTTTCATTGCCCCCCCCCCCCATAAGTACTTGACTCCGGGGGATGGTGGAGGACAGGAAGGCCTGGAGGAATGTTGTCCATGGGGTCGCAATGGGTCGGACACGACTTCGCGACTAACAACAACAAGTACTTGAAGTGCCACATAGTATATAAAGGCACATAACTGAGCATGCTGGAAAAGTTGGTTAATCTTTTGAATCGTTTACTTTTACTGATGAGAAAAGTGATGATATTTTTTCCTTTATGATATTCAGTGTCTCTCTGTGTGTGAGGGAGAGGGAGGGAGGGAGGGTGGGGGGAAAAAGAGAAGGTACTAAGAAAGGATGTGGGCACCAGTGCAGGATGAACCATATTTATTCATTGTGCCTAGCGCAGGATTTGTAACAGAGTGCATAGAAAAACTTTGCTTTGTGTTCATGATGGGTTGGATCCAGCTTTAGTCATACTTAGAGTAGACCCCTTGAATTCAATTAGACTTAAGTTAGTCATGTCTAACGTGGTCCAATTATTTAAATGGGTCTAATTCAAAGCATGACTAAGTCCGTATTTCTCTGTCATCCTATAACTTTAATTTTCTGGATGACGTATACAATTTTTGGACAAAGAATGTATTCAGTGCACAGTGAGCTGAATATATTAATTTTAATGCCTCTTAGAAGTTTTGCAGTTTTTCTTTTTCATATGTGTGTGAAAATGCCTTAAGATTTATCATGTGCTATCTTGTAGTGCTGTGCTTATTGGGAGTAAGGCAGTAAAATACCCCCCCCCAGCAAAAACTGCCCCCTTTAATAGAAATTTGGAAAAGTATGACTTCTATGACAAGCCAGGCATCCTGAAATTCATACACTATCCAATGTGTAGGAGCCCTGTCACCTTTGGCACCTGATTACTCTAAGGGAATTAAGAATTTCAGGGATTTAAATTTTCTTTGTAGCACATATTCAGAAAAAAAAATCAACTTGAAAAAAGAGAGACTTCTAATAATGCATAACTGGCAGGAAAAATTAAATTCCTCTGAAGTACTTTTGTATTATTTAGGTCTGCAATAGCCATTCTTCAGCCAATGTTCTATATCTACAAGGACAAGTTCAGGGACTATTACTGATTTCTCCTTAGAGAAGTTGTTGAAAACTTGGTAGTATAAAAGTTTGTTTTCCCTTGATTTTAAAAGGAGTTCTATGAAAATGTGTTTCGGTTAGTACTAAGAACAGCAAAGTTCTTATTGATAAACTTACTAAAATATAGAAAAACAGGTGTCTCCTTCCATTCTCATTAATTGTTAAACTGTCTGCTATTTCAATTACTATAGAGTTGGAATGCAAAGTTCCAGAGACCCAACTTGAAATAACTTATCTGCCTAAGACACCCTATGCCCTGGTTTGGCATGAACATTCCCTTTTAGCCTTAGTTGGCAATATGTTAAAAAGAGAAATAATTATGGCTATCTGTGCAGATTTAGCCAGTTAATTACAGACCATGGAAAATTGAGGAGCTGATGGATAATGGTGCAGAAACTAACATTCGTATTTGGTTGTACTTCCATGTCTGCATAAGAAGTTGGATCATCTGGGAAATAGTATTAGGTTCCTTTTGTGCGACGGGGATGGGACAGTGGTATATCCCCAGATGTTCTGTGTTTCAGCTTCCATAAATCTCTGCCAGCATAACCAGTGCTTAGAAGTGCTGGGAATTGAAGTCTGAAACATCTGGAAATTTACCTTCTGCCCACCCCTTTTTGTAGCAGCAATGGAATTTCCAGGGCTCAGCATTCCGTCTCGTTTATTTATTTATTCCTTCTAAGCATTTTAATAAAGATCTTCAGCCTGAAAGGGCTCCAGAGATGCTTACACAGAATCAGTCCCTGCCCGCAGACTTATTATCAAGCAGGTATGATGACACAGAAGGAAAAAAAAAAGGAAGGGAAGAGAAAAACAGCAAACTCATGCACAAATTCTTAGAATTTCAATAGGAATTTGAATAATGAATGTTGGGAGTGTAAATTGGGCAGGAAGATGAGTCTTTGGAGCTCAGGTTTCACAGGGCTAAGGGAATGTGCCATATTCTTGCCTGTCTTATGAGGCAGATTGTATGCCCCAAGTTTTAACACTTAAGTATAAAAATGTCTAACTTGGGGCTTGTCTAATAATCAGTAAATCCGAGTGGTCTGTGTTAGCCAGCTTCCATCTTTTGGGCTGGCCTGAGACTTGCTCACTTGGAGATGTGTTTCTCCGTATTCCCATTTTTAAGAGATTAACAGAAGTTCCCCTTTTAGTAATTGGTGCGTCATGGAATATGAGTAAACTGAATTGAGTTTTTGAGAAGGGCTTACTGTTTAGGGATTCTCTTTCTCCACCCCCACTGCCATGTCTAGGAAGAGCTGTACACATGTTTTCCCTTCCATAGACCATCATTTCTTGGGGAGGGGGTGCTTGCTATGTTTCAGCTTCCTGGTGGCTTGGGAATATCTTAGCCACTTGCTGGCATACTCTGGTCTCCCCTGCAGAAGCATAAAAATGTCCTTTGTTCAGATTTTTCCGGCAGTGGCTGCATCTGTGGCCTAGCAGTTTGAATAAACCTGTGTATATTCTTACAAAAGGTATCTTATATTGTGTGTGTGTGTGTGTATAGAAATGAATAAAAGCTTGTTTACTTACTTTCACCAAGCATAGACATATGCTTCTTTGTACTTTTTAAAAGATGCCTTGTCCTTCCAATTTGGGCTTGAATTGGCAATGTAACTCCCACAGCCCAATGTTTTATCACATGTGTGCATTGGCTCATTCTTTCTAAGCACAGCATATGAGTTTGTCTCCTTCTCCCTAATAACAAATTTGGTGTCTACCACTAGGTCAGTGAAATGACAAGCCAGAAGTCAGAGATATACCCTGCAGACAAGTTGGGAATTTCTGCACCCTGGGGTAAGTCTCTGACTTCTGGCTTGTCCCTTCCAGACAAGCCAGGGGTCTTAACCCAAGCTCAGGAAGGGACGAATGGGGAATGTTACTTTGGACCCAGTGCTAAGCATTTTCTTCATGGTGAGTTCCTGGTTACTAACATGATTCTTGCTGATGAGAAGTGGTCATCTCTTGAAGCTGATTGGTGGGAGATAAAAGGGAAGTACTGCTTCACACAGCATTTGGTTAAATTCTGGAATTTGCTGCCATGGGAAGTGGTGATTGCTGCCAACTTGGGTGGATTAAAAGAGGATTGGACAGATTCATGAGGGAGGAGGCTATCTGTGGCTACTGACCTTGCTGGCTATGTGCTACCTGTTTTGCTAGAGGTGATACACCTGCATACACCTGTTGCTGAGGTGCTTGGCTAGATAGAGGTCTTGCACCCATCCCACTATAGGGGTTCGGTGGACACCTTGTTTGCCACGGTGTGTATGGGGTGCTGGACTGGATGGCCCTTTGGGCTGATCCAGGAGGACTTTGCTTATGTATATATGCCCAAACAGCATGAACCAGCATACTAGCTCTTGAACGGTGCACTGGAATTCTGGCTTTCTGTTTTGGCCAGCAGGTAATAACTGAAGTATGGTTTGTATCTGTGATTTTGTACTACAAATCCATGCAGTGGGGACATGCTTTGTGAACATGTTGATCCCCCCCCCCCGCCCTGTTTAAGACCTCAGATAACAGGAAAAGATTCTGTTAGCAGATTAAAGTGAAGAATAGTTCTGGGCTTGATGGAAATATAGTCTGATTTAATGTAAAGCAGCTTTAGAAATTCATCTGAAGCTATAGTTTTGGGACATTGAGCATCTTCTAGCAAACTTAAAAGGAGTACAGCTAGACTGGGGAGGCAAGACTGGTTGGGTCTGGTGTGCATTTAATTGAACACTGAGGTCCACCAGCTGGAGCAGCTGCCAAATAATCAGGAGGATGGCCATGCGATAAGAATTATGGGCAGGATGCCTCTGAGCACAAGCTCAGCCCAGGGCAAAATCCATTCCTTGTTTCCTCCCAGGCTTGCGGTCAGCAGCCAATTTCTTGGGAGTGAAGAGCAGTGGCTTTTGGTTGTTACTGTTGTGAAACATACGGGAGTTGGAAACCTTGCATTGCAGTCCTGCAGGGGATCTAACTCTTGATTCTAATCTAGCTTCTATGCACCTTGCACTAGGAAATTGCTGTCTTGGGTTGCTTGTGGATCAGTAAAATGAAGCAAGGGCTATTTGGGATTCCTAAGGAAAGTCAAGAAGGGATACAGCAGGCTTAGAAAAGAGGGCCCGTGTGGCTGGAGCATGCTGGGAGTTGTAGGCCTTTTCCTGCCTAACATGCATATGGATGCACTTTAAATAGGAACACCAAAGCCACCAAGCCCAGATGCTTCTTTCAGACCCATTTAAATGGTCCAACCTTGGTTTGGAAATAGCAGCTCTGGAACTTCGGTTCTAGCAGAGGTTCAAGTCTCAATTTTTGAGAGGGCTGATGAAAATCACTATTTATTGGTGATAACTGGAGATGTAGACTGAATACACAGTTACACAAGTATATATTTATTTATTTGTTGGATTTTTTATCCTTCCCCATTAGCCGTAAGGGCCATTTCATTGGTTGTCTCCAATATCCAGAGATTTTTGTAAGAAGCCAGGGTAAGTAATTCTGTTTCTGCTGTCTCAGCATCCATGTTTAACATAAAATATATATTTTTGTAAGTGCTGCTAGCAAACATTGTATGCTGCCTTTGACGAAAAATAAAACTTCCTCAAAGTCCAGTTTTGACAAGATTTCATTCCGCACTTCAGCATTGCTTGGGACTGAGTGCCTGGTAAATGACGCACGAGGGAAATGATTGGTCTGTGACCTTTTGAAGAATTTGTGGATACAGCTTGAACAAAGTATCTAGTGTTCATAGAGGAGAACTACTATCTTGGATTTATGGAGCTGTGTCAAGTCTTATCTGTTCTGCTTCTGGGGGCTCCAAACTTGAATTTTAGCATTCCTAATTCATAGAAGATTCTCTTTGCCACTTTGCTGAATACATGTCAGTACCAACACTTCCCACTGAGCACTTCTACAGTAGCTTACATACGGGACAAAAGACAAATTTCTGAAATGTAATGAAGAGTTAATCTTCAACGCATTTCATGGGGAAGTGCATCACTTGCACCCTGCTTTGGGTATCTCGGGACACAGTGGCTAGGTCCCCATCTCACCCTAAAGTTCATTTGAAAGCCTTCATGGTTTAGTTCACTTGTTTCCAGCAAACCACAGTTGAAATTAACCACGGTTTGCTGCTCTGGACAGTGCAGCAAGCAGTTTCGAAGCGAGAATGGAAGCGAAGCTTTCTAAACACCTTGCAGCATTGCAGGAGGAGAGGAAGGAGGCAGGGGCAAAGCATGAAAGCCTGTGGGTTGTTCTTGATCATACTGCATGTAGGTGTAAAATTGTTCTCCAGACAGGTCTCATACAGAGCGGGGAAGGTAGAAGTGCTCATTAGGCAGAAGGGAGGTTAAGTGTCCCAGTTCTGCCAGTCAGTCACCTTTGGCTGCTGCTTAAGATGGGGAAAGACCCTAAAAACAGAAAAGAGGAGCAAGATTCAGTCCTTCTGAGACTGTATCACTTTATTTTATTTATTTTTATTACATTTATATTCCACAAGTCCCACAGGACTCTCTGTGTGGATTACAAAGCGCACAGAATCAAAACAATAAGACAATAATTTACATAGTATGGTAATGGACCAATAATATAAGCAAGCACTAGCATAAGCACAATTCATAACAATATAACACACAACTGAGAGTTTAAATAGTAACATGAGAGCTACAATTTATAATGTATACAAAAGAAAATCGTCTAGAAAATGTTTTTGCCTGGTGCCAAAAAGATTGTAAGCAACCAGGCAAACTGCTGCGGAAAGGCTATTCTGTTAGAATGCCAACAGAGGGTCATACGTTGGAATCCTGCCATGTGTAGAAATGGGATTAAAAATCTAGTACTCCAGGTCGAAGATTAGCCTAGCCTCTATTCATGCTACCTCCCCAAGGGCCGCATTCATATTTTCAGTCTTCCCCGGCTGCATCAAAAGTGCTACAGTCCTAGCGGATTGTACCAAATGCTTCCCCTCTGTTCCAGGTAGTGCATAGTCCATACGTCAAATAATTCCATTTGATTGGCTACCGGCCTTTAGGTTTGCATCCATACTGCGTCTGTTTTGTCAGAGAGCATCCAGGGATCGCACTGACGGGGAGGGGCAGGCTGTTGCTTCCTTGCCTTGCTCATGGTCTTCCTGGCTACCTCCTTTTGGGAAGCAAGATGCTTCCCTGGATGAACTGTTGATGGGAAAGCAAGGCTCCTAGGAGAGAGTTTCTGTGTCCCATTCAGAACAACCGGTACTTTAACCTGGTGCTGAGTCTTTCTCACTGATGCTTAAAATGAATTGCCCTTCTGTGGCCAATCCTCTCGGATATCTTATTAGTTGGGAAACCTGTTATGGAGACAATGCTTTTTCTATGCCGAACTGTGGCCAGCCCTTTGTGTCACCATAATTTTGATTGGTGCCTGGCACTTAGAGACGTGCCCATCATAATTTATGGAACAAGCAGCATTCTGTTCCCCCTCCCCACCTCCTCCCCTCTCTTTCTGCATTGCCATTTCTCTTTAATTGCTTGGGATTTTGTGGCTGGGATGATTTCTCTAAATCTGTTATACACAATCACTGTATGCTGCACTCTGTTCATTACATCCCTTTGTAAAATGATTCCATCTTTTTTGGTGAATGCAACAGAGCCACCAAAACCCCTACATTTCAGCTAAGCTTCATCCTGCTAGTTCAACGCTTTTTCTGCCCATTTTAGACATTTTTGTGGAGTACATTTTATTCGTTCCAGGGAACTCTTCAGGAAAGCCTGGGTGAAGTTTAGGTGTTAGTGCCTTGAATAATAAACAGCAGTTGCAGCAAGATGGCGGGGTAGGGAAGCATTGTTTATTCCATGTATCGTTGCCTTCAGACACTTTTGCAGTTTTCCACCTGTTCCTGAACCTTGAGATGCTTGAGGTGGTAAAGGACAAGCCACCCAACCTGTGGGGGTACAGAGCTCTGACCGGTCAGGATCATATGCTTAGACATAGGTATATGTCCCTGCCAACCCCAACCCGCCCGCCCCCCCCCCCCCGGTGAACCTGATCATCACTTGAGTGCCCCACGGGTTTTTCTGCAATCAACCCAACCCACTGTCAAATTGGAATGTCCCTTAGCTAAAGGGGACACCTTAGATGAATCAGGAGCCAGTTTTGTGCCCCCCCCCCACAGGCTTCCCTGTAGGACACCATATGCCCTGGCATGCTGGCCATAAATAAAAATGTTCTCTTACAGTTCACAGTTGTTTTACAGTCCTGTGAACTATGCTGCCTGTTGTTGTTCTTTTGACAGGTTGTACCTTAATTCAGAGTGTTTCACCCTGTCGCTTTATTTTTCTTGTGGATTCTCTCCCCTCAGATGACATTTAGGGTAGTTGCAGGGTCATGGGGGGAGAAAATGAATTGCTCCATGCAATGCGTTTACAATATGGAATATCGTTCGAATATCCTCCCCGCTCTTCCTGTGGTATCTCAGAGCAAATGAGATGCATTTCTCAGGTGTTTTCCCATCCAGGCAGCGAACAGGGCCAAATCTACTTTAGCCTTCCCATAAAAACAGGGTTGTGCGCTTGCAGACCGTTCTCAGAGAGACGGAGAAAGGTGGAAAGTGCATCCCATTTTGAACATTGGGATTCAAAGCAGGTCCTGGGTCTGAAAAGGTTGACTATATGAAACTCTCCTGATCTGAGTCAGACCCATATTGTCTAGTCTGACAGTGATGCCTTTTCTAGGTCTTGGGTCATGTTCACTGATTTGGGTTTTCTGGAAAGTTTTGAATTTGCACCGTTTCTAATGCCCTTAATAGATTTGCGTCTCATATATGACACAATCCTATACATTTTCTCAGAAGTCACATTTTCATTGGGTGTTAATCTCTCTCTGACCTAGTTTGGGACTTACTGCTGGCATTTCCTACAGTTTTTAACCCAGGAACTGTGATGAAGAGCAAACATTTCTATTTTCATTGAACAAATCAGGGATGGCCTATTTGTGATCACTGATCCTGGGAATACTGGGTTTCTTTGAGCTTAACTGGGAATTTTAACACAAAAACAATCCAGAGATTCAGGGCTCCGATGGCACAAAGTACTGCAGGAATGGGGCAGTATGTTCCACCAGTCACTGCAAATCCTGGTTGAAACCACCCAGGAATTGCCAGTATTAGATGCAAAACTGGGCCATTTGATAACCAAGCTAAAGACTGGGATTACTGGGATCTTTCTTCTCTTTCTTCAGTATGGTCTGGCCAAGGCAAATGGCCATACAGCCCCCATGTTTTGGTCCAGCCTTAGCGTTGGGGAGAGGCTGGGGTTGACTGGACTTGCCATGGACTGTCCCTGTGCACATACAACAAAGGCTGGGCAGAAGGTGGGTCTTGTCCCGCTTGCAAAGAGAAGTCACCTTTTTCCCACCGTGAATAAAAATGTAGGTGGCTGCTAGGAAATGCACATTTTAAAAAGCCAGGATAACTTGATGGGCTGTATATGTTATGCTATTTAGGATATTTGTATATTGGTAAGAGCCGGGGTGGTATTGTGGTTAAGACCATGAGACTGAGACTTCGGCGATCTGAGTTCCGGCCTCTGCTCAGCCCCTGGGTGACTTTGGGCCGGGCACAGACTCTCAGCCCAACCCACCTCACAGGATTGTTGTTGCGGGGATAAGCGCCTCAGGAGGGGCATGATGTAAGCTGCTTTAAAAGGTTGGATATCCATAAATAAATCTTTGTATTGTATTTTATCTTTATGGACTCTGTAAACCACCCAGAGAGATCGGGCTATGGGAAGGGATAGAAGATTGATTGATTGATTGATAATCCCCCACAATCATTGAATTATGTTATTGGAATGCTGGAAGATTGAGGAAGGGGAATCCGTGAAGCACATTTAGATAGCAGCCCAACATGTACTTAACCTGGGAATAAACTTGACTGGAAAGTTTTTGTAATAGAGTGCTTGTAACCCAGAATCATCAATAAAATGGAGGTGGCGGGTGGGAAACGAAGGTTTATTTTGGATGCACTGGAAAAATATGAAATTCTGCCGAGTGCTGGCCCAGCCAAAGAGATCTGTGTGAGAAGGTAAGGGAGAGGGAAGTTTTTAACATGGCAAGTATCCACAGGGCAAATTTTCTTATCAGTGAATGCTTACCAGTCTTCTCTTTCCTGCAGCTTCCAATCAAAGCGAGCCAGCAAAATACTCACACCAAAGTCAGCACAGAGCATAACAAGGAATGCCTCATCAACATTTCGAAGTACAAGTTTTCCCTGGTCATCAGCGGCCTCACCAATATCTTAAAAAATGTTAACAACATGGTAAGTTATGTATTCTCTTGGTTACGTGATTACCTGGATGTGAGGCCAGAGGGAGAGGAAGGGGTGTCATCTGATGAATGTTTGAGAACTGAGCTGAGCTGAGATCGTTAGGCTTCCTGCCTGAATATTCATTAGGTTGCAGTTAAGGAGCATTAAGGTTAGGATGGGGGGTGGGGTCTCGGTCTGTCCGGCCTCCAGAGAGTAGTGGATGCCCATGTCTCTTTGACAATATGGCACGCTTGTTTCCTGTGATTGATGGCATTTTCGAAAACGTTGCGCTCAAGTTTCTCACAATCAGCTCTTTTAGCATGGGATAAAATCGGATCAATCCTGTTCTATTTGCAAGCAGTGGAAAAATGCATTGTTGGCTCTTGTCTGTGTGAAAGGCCAAGCAGGACATGGTAAGAACTGAAGGACTTGGAGAAAGATAGAAGTGGCAAAAATTAACAGGACCTTCAGCATTTTTCATGTTTAATGCTAAATCAAGCGGGAGTTGGTCTTCCTTCCTCATCAGTACGATAGCTGCTGTTTAGCATTATGCTAAGAGGAGCCCCCTAGGAAGTAAACATTCGCTTGTTATCTTATTTCTTCCCCCATCCCCAATTCTTTGTTCAGCCCTGAGGCTTCAAAATGTTATTTTAAACTGCTTTTGGGAAAAGACATGTTCTTGCAGGAAACATTTAGGTGCACTCTGGTCCACCCCAGGCTCTAGAAAGCTGGCAGTATCCCTATTTGACTTCTTTCCTGAGAATTAAGAGTTTCTTTAACTGTAGTAATCAAAATTACAGGCTTAGCCCTCAAGAGAATCTAGATGTTGTCTTTGTTCTGTACACTTCAAAGTATCCATGACTTTCTCAAGTACTTTAGCATTGGCTTGGCAGGGGGACTAGATGGGGAGAGCAACCGTTTTATGGTCTACTAAAGGAACAAGTCTAGGTGTCATCAAAAAGACCAGGGATCCATCGATGACTCACATTCCCTTTGTTTCTTGGGCTTTCCACAAACAGAGTTCCCAAGAAGCGAAGTGAAAACCTTAGCCCCTTTCCCGGGATCCAGACATGTCGTCATGTGGTGATGACGGCCAGCCAATCTATTTCCTTAATACTAACTAAATTGGCCTCTTGTTTTCCTCTAGAGGATATTTGGAGAAGCTGCTGAAAAGAACCTGTATCTTTCTCAACTGATTATTTTGGATACACTGGAAAAATGTCTTGCTGGGGTGAGTTGTCTCCTTCATGAAACATTTCCTGAGCTAATTGTGTTTGGACACCCTGCTCCTCAGGCTAACTGAAATGAGAGATCTTAGCTCAGTATCAAAGTGCATGGTTTGCATGGACAAAGTCCTGGGTTTAATCCTGGACTCTCCAGGTACAGAGCTGGAAAAACCTCTGTCTGAAGAGCGACTTCCAGTTCTGCCTTGGTAAAAGACCTGCATTCCTGAGAGGTGCAAATTCAAAGCAGAAAATTGCAAAGCAGAAACTGTGTTCAGTATGTTTCGTGGTGCCGATGTAAAAGGACTTGTAAGACTTCCTGGCCTTCTGACAAAGAATTGGCCTGCAGGCAGTGAAGATTTTTAATTATGTGCAAATTCGTTGTTGATAGTTTTAGGCAGCTAGTATGCAAATGGAAAACTGGACCAGGAACTTGGAAAAATGGATTGCGAAGCAGTAATTTGCACATAGGAGAGTCAAGCTCTGTAGCGGATCCCTCATTTCTTTTAGCCACTGTTGACAAAGTGACTGCACAATCTTTGCGATTGATTCTTTGTGTGCGTTTTAAATGCTGATATTTCAGGGAAAGAAAATGTACAAATGTTGGTATGTTTAGATCTAATGAAAATACTCCATCTTGAGATCCGAAATAGCCTTACATGTTCGCAAGTAAAAAAAGAAAGAACTTCTTTCCTTGCTTGAAGAAAGACATTTTGAATTTGCAGCTTAACTTTTAAAGTCTTAATATTTTAAGCTAACTGGAGATCTTCTTTGACTTGGTGGTTTTATTTGAATTTGGCTCAGTGCTGTACAAAGATAATAAAGCTTTTTCTCCTGGAGTGAAAGATTACTTTTGCAGGTGCTTCCTATTTTATACTGGTTAACTTTGTCTAAACTTCCAGTGGGAATGTCATCCTGAAATTTCCAGAAAAACATTCCTATTTTCACTTAACTCTGTTCTCAAAGGCTGTCTGCTTCTTCCCCCTGTATCACCTTGGGAATACACTTGGTGGTTCAGCTCCTTCTGCAAAGCTGTGTAGCTGCAAAGCCAAGCTTGGACTTTGGTGAAATCTAAGACTGAATGTTTATTCCTGAGGGTTTCTTGAACATGGTTCCAAGCTTGGTGTAATGAGGTCATCTGTAAGCTGCTTGTGATTCCCCATGCTGGTTTTGAAAGATGGCTGTCCAAGTCACGGCAGACAGAAGAGTTCATGGCTTGCCATTTGACACCTGTGTAAACACATTAAAGACAATTTATAAATGCAGTTGTGGGCCTCACAGACTGATCATATCCTTCTCTGAACAGTACAGCAATAGGATCCAGCACTCAGCTTCCAGTCCCTGGACCATGCGGTTCTCTTGGGCTGGTGCTTCGGCCCAACTTGGCTGGTTGGATTGTAGTAGCAGTGCAGGCTATGGGACTTCATATAATTTGGGCGTAATCCTGTGTATTCTTGGACAAAAAAGGCCTACAACTCCCAATTTTGAAAGTTGTAGGAATATCTTTTTGTCTAAACATGCACAGAATTGTTGAATTGAATCCAGTAACATTGTTATTCTGCTTTTAAACTAGAATTCCCAAAGAGGTTTACAGACAGAAATAATATGACAAGAAAGCTATGCAAAGTCCCAACTATAACTAGAGATGATGGGATGCTTTTACCTTCTGCTAAAAAGCAGCATTGTGAAAACCTGGGAGTGCCATAAGAATCTAACTAGCTGTAATAACGGGGTTGGGCCCCAGATCAGCCGCCCTGGTGATGGAGGTCCCCTTCTGGGTTGCGTGTTGAAGGCAACACGGGGTTGCTGTCTGGGCAGCGGATAGAAGCAGCCCTGTGTCCTCCTCCCCAGCTGCAGTCAAGGTAGCGAAGGGCCAGCCGAAGCTCCCTTTGCGCACCATCGCGACTGAAGCGTCTTGCCAATGGGCAGTGCTTTCCCCCAGACTCAGATGGATCCCAGTAGCTCAAACACACCGGCCTCGTTTCAGGAAAGCGCTTCTGACATCTTGTGGGAGCGAGGCCTTCCCAGGGGTGGTAACATAGCCATGGAAGTGCTGCAGGGCAATGACATGTGGCTTGTCTCTTCTTAGCAACCGAAAGACACCATGAGGCTTGATGAGACAATGCTGGTCAAGCAGCTGCTGCCGGAGATCTGCCATTTTATCCACACGTACCGCGAGGGGAATCAGCATGCTGCGGAGCTCCGCAGCTCCGCCTCCGGGGTGCTCTTCTCTCTCAGCTGCAACAACTTCAATGCGGTCTTCAGCCGTATTTCCACCAGGTGAGTGCAAGGCAAGGTGCTTGGCCCACTGCTCCGAGTCCTGCCAGTCTCTGTTCGTCTGGCACGACCTGGACGGAAAGGTAAATGTCAACACAGAGCAAGGAGTGGGAAACAGGAGTGCGACTGCTTGAGCTGAGGCTGTTAAAAGACTTCAGTTCATGCGTGTCCAGTCTCCACTTGGTATCTGTACTAATTCCTTCTCTTCGGTAATCTCTGAATACAGGCTTAGGTTAAAAACAACTCTTAAGTGTACGGAAAGAGCTGGGCAGTGCAGTGACGTGAAATAAGTAGGGCTCTTGCTCGTAGGAGAGTTTCCTTAGGACACTGGTAGTGCGTGTTGGTTTGTATGAGGTCC
The DNA here is from genome assembly GCF_004798865.1 of Varanus komodoensis. Taxonomy (NCBI): domain Eukaryota; kingdom Metazoa; phylum Chordata; class Lepidosauria; order Squamata; family Varanidae; genus Varanus; species Varanus komodoensis. Next base: position 15,918,133 of record NW_025335587.1, read on the forward strand.
CAGTTTCCGCCCAGGCATAATGGGGCTTTCCAGGCACGGCAGGACTGGATGTCCCCACTCCGCTTGCTTGTTCTCTGGGTTGCTCCCCAGGGATCTGGGGAAAGAGAGCTGGGCGTCCAGCAGGGATGGGGGGACACAACACACACGGGAATGAGAAGACAGCCTAGGCTTTCTTTAGAAGGATTGGTGCTTATAGAACAGGCAGCGGGAGTTGTGCCCCTACAGCTCCCATCCTCCTTCACCAGTAGCTGTGCTGGCTGGGGCTGATGGGAGTCCAACGCCATCTGGAAGGCTGCATGTTCTTCACCCCTCTGGGAGAGCGAAGGGTCCGAAGAGGAGCACTTAGAGAAGATCCGCAGGCACAAAAACATGGAGAGCATTGCAAATACGTCAATGCAAGAAGCTTAATGCAAAGGTGTGGAGAGGGAAAGCCATTGAAGAGAACAGCACTAATGAGGTTGGGAAGATGGGAAGCCGGCCTCACGCCTCTTACCTGGCTGGCTGTGTTCAGTACCCACTCTTCCATCTAGTCCAGGGCTTTGCTGTTCCCTGGGCTGCAGTTACTGCTCTCATAACCTTCATGGGATCAAGATGATCACGTCAGATAGGAAGCGCTTCTGTCTCCAGGCAGCAGGTAGAAAGTTCTATGATTAAAGGGTACCTCAAGTGAACTTCAAAGGCCTTGTAATAACCTCTGTTCCAAGGAGTTATTCTTGGCAGCCGGGTTCAGAGGATGTGGGTTTTTGTTGTCTATTTGCTAAATGGCTTGCTGGAGAATAGTGGCGTACAGAATACATTTCCTTTATGAAGGAGAGCCAGAGAGAACTCAATAATAAATGGAACCAAATTCTCAGAGTCATTAGGCTCCTTACTTTCTGACCTCAGTGGTCCAGACTTGGCTGGCGGGGGTGGGGAGTGTTGTTGGGTAACAGGAATCCTAAGAAAAAGCTTGCTTTCAAACTATGCTCTTGGTTTTCAATGTTGCTTGAACAGAAGCTAAGCCGTGTTCCATTAGTTGCCCCTCCAAGGGCGGTGGTGCCCCCGTGGATCAGAGTCTCCTTACGTCCCACCAAGCCCTCCCCCGGGAGACCTCCTTACTGTGATTGGCTCACAAACAGCGAACCCTCTCTGCGAACCCCAGGCAGGGGTGGCAAGAGGAGGAGGAGGCAGACTTGGATAGCCCTTGCAGGAGGAGCAGCTTCTCCAGTGCTGCTGCAAGAGGTGTGGAACTCCGTGCTGGTTGGCATGGAAGAAGGCAAAGGGAGCAGAGCTGGTGGCCCGGCCACCGGCTTCGGTCGTCCAACTTGCTGATGGGCCAGTGAGCGGCGGCTTTGCCCCGCCTTGCAATAGTCAGCCGTTCCTTTCAGCAGTGCCGGTTCAGTAACACATGCTTCTTGAGGAGATGGTTGTGGCGTTTTGCTTTGTCCAGCCAGAAATGCTGAATCTTCCTCTGGCCGGATGAAATGACAAGCTCCCTCGGTATTTGGTGTTAGTGGTGATGTCAGTTGCACACCTGTAGGTTTGGGACTAGCCAAAGCAGTTTCTCAGCTTGGTTTTGTTGTCAGGGGCAGTGTTGTCGTCGTTGTTGTTAGTCGCGAAGTCGTGTCCGACCCATCGCGACCCCATGGACAACATTCCTCCAGGCCTTCTGTTCTGGGATGTACCAATAATTCCGATTCTGTTTCTTTCGGACCATAGCTTTGTCTGCTGCTACAGGTATTAAATTAGTATTAAACAGCTGAGAAGATCATTTCATAAGACATGTTCTAGCTGTTGTGAACGGCCCAGATGTTGCACTTCTTTATAAACTTTACATAATACAACTGGATTGTTGTTGTTGTTAGTTGCAAAGTTGCGTCCGATCCATCGCGACCTCATGGACAACACTCCTCCAGGCGTTCCTGTCCTCCGCCTTCCCCCAGAGTCCACCCAAGCCCACACCCACCGTCTCAGTGACCCCATCCAGCCACCGCATCCTCTGCCTTCCCCTTCTGCTTTTGCCTTCAATCCTTCCCAGCATCAGGCTCTTCTCCAGGGAGTCCTTCCTTTTCATTAGGTGGCCAAAGCATCTGAGTTTCAGTACATGTAGGTGCAGTAGATGTAGGCAAAAATACTGGGGGCAACTGCATACCTGTGAATAACACTTGACTACCCCACGCACAGTGGTGTGCTGTTGTGGATTCCCTCCCACCCACCAAAAAGAGAGATCTGGTTCAGGCGTCAGGTGCTTTGGTCATCCTTTTTTGCATGACGGAGGACTGGGAATGTGCCCCACACATAAGTGGGGGCTACATCCAGAGGGCCAGCTCTTGAAAGCTGCGGTTTTGGTTTGTAGGGGCTTCTGCATATGTTAAGCCGTGATTGTTCTTCCCAAGGAGTAAACATCTTTCTTGTGTGCCAGCCTGAGGACTGTCTTCTAGGGTGTCCTACCAATACTGCCACAGAATAAAATGAACAGCTCCACACTGCCTTATGTTCCTCAGCGGCTCATCTCTTGATCTCTCTCCCCACCTCTGCTTTATGTGGAGGGTGCAAATATTACGATCAGTTCTGAGCAGCTGGCATTTTACTTCCCCAGATTGCAGGAACTGACGGTTTGCTCTGAAGACAATGCTGATGTTCATGACATCGAACTCTTGCAGTATATCAGCGTGGACTGTGCTAAACTGAAGCGAATACTGCAAGGTAAGCGGCATTACCCTTCGCTGTCCCTGTGTAGAACTGGGATTACGATGGCAGTTACCTGGAAGGGTCCCCTGTTGACTCCGAGCCTTATTTCCAAGCGTGAATGTCTGAAAACAAGGTGCTTTTCTTCTTTCATCTTCTCATTGCTGCAACACTGTTTACTGAAACATTATCTGTGCAAATAAATGATCTTCTAATAATTAATACATAAACAACAACTGTTTTTCGACCGCTTTCCCCCTAATAACCTATTTCCTAATGGCTCAGAGTGCTTCACATTTGCTGTCTCATTAAGACCCAAGCAAGGGAGGGACAGCAGGAAGCGAGCGCAAGGCGGCAGAGTCTCAGTCCCATGGGACCCAGGTGTGCTGGGGCAGAGAGTTTATACTGCCTGAACACACATGCTCCTACACATTCCTAGAGGTCCACATAGGGGCCCTTCTTTGCATGCCCCTCTGCTCACAGACCTGCTTGGTAGCGACTAGGCTTTTCAGTGTTGGTGCCCCCATGAAGAGATGCCTATTAGAAAGGTGCATTCGGCATGCGGTCTTTGCTACTTAGGGGCCAGGCAGTGGCCTTGCTGTCTCCTTGAACTTGAAGCTCAAAGTGCCTTGCAACACGTTACAATAACAATAAAACACTGTTGGTCGCAAGTAGAAAGGATGGAATCACAGAATAGTGGCGTTGGAAGGGGCCAGGAAGCTACTGGGTCCAGCCCCTGTTCAGTGCAGGACACCAGATTAAATCAGGAGATCATGAGGCACTTTGTCAAAGGCTTGGCTGAAATCAAGATGGATCACATCTGCAACATTCCCATAGTCCACAAAGGGGGATATCTGATAAAAAAAGGGGATCAGATTAATTTGCTAGGATTTCTTGATAAATCCATGCTGGCTTCTACGAATTACTCCGCTCTCTTCAAAGTGCTTACAAACTGACTTTTTAATTATCTGCTCCAGAATTTATGCAGGGATTGATGTCAGTTCCCAAGTCCTCCTCCTCGCCCTTTTTGAAGATGGGGACAATATCATCCCCCATCTATCTGGCACTTCTCTTGCCCTCCATGGTGTCTCAAAGGTAATAGGCAGTGGTTCTGAGACTTTTTGTGGCAGGTGCTTTATGACTCTGCAGTGCAGTTCATCAGGCCCTGGAGATTTGAACACATGCAAAGAAATCAGGTGTTCTTTGACTATGTGTTTATTAATCTCAAGCTTCAGTCCTGAATCTTCAAGCTCATATTTCATTTCTTCTGGGGGATCATAGACCTGCTTTGGGGAGAAGATTGGACCATTTGTACACTGTCTGGTGTGCAGGCCACTGCCTTGACCCGATTAGTTGAAGTCTGACTTCTAAGCCACTCACAGTGACCTTCTCTCACTTCCCAGAATCCCTCAGGTGTATGCAAACGATCCTGGCTGACTCAGATGATAAAAGAGCATTGAGTACATATTCAGAGTAAAATGCACAGGGACTCAAATGCTTAAGGCCAAATGCTTGGCAGCCAATGGAAAATCTTTTCACAGTGATGGGATATGATTTTGTGCAGGAAGGGATAAGAGTGTGGTCTGGATCTGTCCATGGAGAAGGCCCTTTCTCATGGCCAACCAAATGTGACTGGGACTTGGTAGAATGTGAAGGTCCGTTCAGAAGGAAGAACACAAGGACTGTAAAATGCTCTGTTGTGGTGGTAATCGGGATTATTGCTTGAAGATATAAACTATTGGTCATGCCTCAATAATTACTACTTCATGGTCAAGGAATGCCAACTCGGGGCATGCTGAGCCAGTTTCCTTGGGTTGCTATCACCCTACTCTTCGAATCAGTGCCATCTTAATGGCAAAAGTTGTTTATGCTGTGAGCTGCGTTGAGTCCCAGTCACTGGCAACAGGCAGGACTTGACGCTGACGATGCTGACGATAGTAATGATTTATTCTTTTCACAGAGACAGCCTTTAAATTCAAAGCCCTCAAGAAAGTTGCACAACTGGCTGTTATCAACAGTCTTGAAAAGGCAAGTTTCTTCCATGTACTAGTTTCTCAGACTCTCTTTCCAAGTAATTTGGCAAAGGCACCTGATTTCTGAGCCCAGGAGTTAGAAAAGTGCTCAAGACCATGACGTCTCCTCATTCTCTTTAGTCTCCACAAGTACCAGGACTGACGTGAATTGGAGCACACCTTAAAAAACAAAACAAAACGTTGCACTGGAAGGTATGGGAGAACTGTTCCCAGTCTGAAGCTGTGATCAGATTATTGGTATAGAAGTACTTATACCTGGAGCAAAAAAAAAAGGGGGGGACCTCCCAGTGCTAGAAAATAAATGGATCCTGGCCCAAAGTGTTTTGGAGAGAATCTTTCTATCAGGAATGGCATCCCAGCTGCTGCTCTCAAATGCAAGGAGCTTAGGGTTGGCCGAAGCATAGTTTTGGAGGTTGCTTATGGGCCGTGCACAGCTTTTGAGATCTGTAGACTCTGAGTTTTCAGTGAAAAGGGCAACCAAGCATAGGAGAAACTTGACAAGTTTGCTTAAAGATAATTCATGACCAGGAGGTGATCCTAGATCCTGATTTTGTTTTGGGATTCCTTAACTTGCGACGTGGTGAGTACATTTAGGAAGCAGGGAGATGAACTTAATTGCTATTATGAGCATATACACCAGCCCAATTCTGCACTACCTAAGTGTTGGAGAAACGTTGTTTATTACTGTTGCTCTCACAGTGTGTGAAACAGCTCCAAGAGTGCTGCAAGGAACATGTGAAGGGCGAGGCAGTACCTCTCATTTTCTTGTATGAAATAACTTCTCTGAGTAACTGTGCCTCATGACCTACCTTGTACTGTTGTGCAGGCATTTTGGAACTGGGTGGAAAACTATCCGGATGAGTTTACTAAGCTGTATCAGACCCCGCAGACGGATCTGTCAGGTAAGACCTTGTTAAACAAATGATTGTGCATCACAGAGCTCTGACTGGGTCATCCCCCCCGATATTCGTTTTCTTCATCTGCTGCTTATTTGGAGATCATCCACTTCCGCTGAGCTTTGTCCGTGCTTAGAAGAAAAGCAAGCATTTTGTCCCGTAGCTCCAAAGCTGTGCTATGGTTGCGGCATGTGGAGGGCTGTGTATCCCAGATTGGGCTATTGGTTCTCAATTTCATTCATATTCAAAAGAGAAAATTAAAATCTTGATGCAAAATATTCCTTCTGTCTTCAGCTTCTTGGAAGCGTAAATATAAACTAGCCAGGCAAGGGAAAGTGTTTAGTCTGACTTTCTTGATGTATGGTTTGTTGTACATGCATGAGGCACGTCAAGAGGAGAGCCTTTGAACGACTTTGAAATGGTCCAGTCCGGGAAGAACTAAAGCACTTGCTGGACGGAATGTCTAGCCGGCCACTTATACAAAGGAATTCAAGTTGGACAGCTTGGATTTAGTGCTTGCACTTTAATGGATACAAGTTAATCTGCTACCCAGATATTGGCATGCTTCTGCACAGAAACCTAATTAAAATGAAATATTTCAGGGCCACATTTGAAAAGTAAGGTGGAGCATGCCTCAGGCCAAGCAGACTTTGCAGCAAAGGGAAGCAAGTAGAGCTGAGTGGTCAGCTACCGCTGGCGTCAACTGCAGCTGCTTCGTACGATGCAGAGCATTCCGGAGCTTGCTCAGAAAGCCACCTGTGATTTAAACTAGCCAGTCAACCAACCAGCCAACCAACAGAAAACAAATAATGTCTTTTTGAGCCTGTTCTGAATGTTGGTGCCATTGTACTCCCGATGCATGTTGAGGCCAGAGTGATTCCCCCGCTCATCTTGGGAGTTTTGTTCGTCCTGGCCAGCAACCCAATTTGAGAAGGAGGGCTAGATGGGGAACCATGAACCGTGCACGGGCACCTTTCTGAGTAGTGTGCATAAAAGACGAGGGTTCTTTTGAACCCAGAAGAAATTTCTCTGGGACCCATCTGTGCTCAGGCCAGGAAGACTTATGAATAGTCATTTCTTCCTTGAACAGAGTAAGGAATGCTAGCAATTAAACATCCTACGACCATTACTCTATGAAAGGATTTCTTTGAGTTAAGGACTGCTTGGATTTATTTACTGGCATTGCATTTTAAAGGCTGATTACCACCAGAACGGCTCTTTTGGTTTAGGATGTTTCTATTTTTTCTTTTCCTTGTGAAAAGTGGGCAAAATGCCCTCTTCTGAGTGGGTCATGAACTGGTCATCTTTCTCATAAGAAGTTTTCTTTTGGGGGTGAGTATGCGTTTCTTAAGACCATTCCCTGCGCTTTCCTGCAAAGGTGTTTTCAAAAGAGGAAAGTAACATCTGGGTGGTTCTGTGAAGGCTGTAATAACTTAAGCACATTTTTGCTTTCAAGCGTAGCATCGTTGCAGTGCAATTAAATATGGGAAGGCTTATGGCCTTTTGTGCAAAAGCTGCCCTTGGAGCTCACGGTGCGTTGTTTCCTTTCTGGTCGTCTTCTCACAGATTGTGCAGAGAAGCTGTTTGATTTGGTGGATGGCTTCGCTGAAAGCACTAAGCGCAAAGCGGCTGTTTGGCCCTTGCAGATAATCCTCCTTGTCCTTTGTCCGGAAATCATCCAAGACATTGCCAAGGATGTGGTGGAAGAAAACAAAATAAACAAGGTGAGGAAAGCTGGAAACGTCTTCTATGAACTTGCGTGTTGGTGAGAAGCCTGGGCTGGAAGCCCTAACCCCCAAACATGTCGCTTTCCTAACTAAAAAGCGCTTGTATTTTATTTATTTATTTAGAATATTTATATGCCATCCTTTCACAGAGCCTCAGGACGGCTTACATAAATAGGCAGGGAGCTTCCAGCGTGTCCTTCCCAGAAGTGCTCGAAAGTGCTGTGATTCTGTCTGCACTTGCTGTATTGGGAATATTTCCCCCGTGTCCTTCGGATCGTATTGGGAATATTTCCCCCGTGTGCTTCAGATCGCTCTGGTCTCAGCAAAGCACTTCTTTCTCCAGCATCCACAGTTTTGAAATGTTTACCCACAACAGACGCTTGGTTGCCTGCTTATCATTTATTATCATTCATTTATGTATGCTCCATCTTTTTTTTCCTGCAAGGAACCCCAGCTGGCTTCCATAACCTTGCGTTCCATTTTATCCTCTCAACAACCTTCTGTGTGCTAGGTTAGACTGAGAGTCAGTGAGTGGCCCAGAGTCTCCCACTAAACTTCATGGCTGAGCAGAGACTAGAAGTTGGATCCCCTGAGTCTAATGCTAACCACTAGGCCACAGTGGCTCCTGTATGACCAGTTCTGCATTTCATCTCCCTTAGAGATTTTTAAAAAGTCCTCTTTATGTAAATATATTTGCTCCACTTCTCAACCAAAAAATTCCTCCACAATGCTTTCCGTACATCCAGTAAAGCAACACAGGCTTACAGTCTAAAATGACTTGACCTCCAAGGGATGGGGGAAAGGGATGGGGAGGGCAGGGGGGGGAAAGAAAAGTCATCCTTTAGCAGGAGCTGGGGGGAGGGCTCTGCTTCCTTGTCTGTAGTGCCCACTTGGCAGAATCGCTGTTCTTGTACCCCAGTATAATTCGGACTTCCCCCTAGCCTTGTAGTTACTCATTTCTGTGTGTGGCTGGTGCTGGGTTCATGGGCTTGTAGTCCTCATAGCTGGAAGATCAGACATGGAGTGAATAATAATATTAACAGGCTGGTTGCCCTTGTTTGCTTCTGAAGACCTCAGACCTGGTGAGATCTTGCTACTGAGGGAAGGCAGTTTTGCACATGAGGTGAATCAGGCACCAGTGGGAATTGTGTCCTCAGGTATGGTGCAGCGTGGCTGGGATGCCCCCTGCACCACGAAGTCTCTCTGTTTACCTGGGAAGGCTGCGGCAGGTGCTGCTCCTCCGCGCATGTCTTGCTCGTGTGCTCCTGCAGCTGGGTCCACCTCCTTAGCCACCAGCAAGAGGGGCTGGCATATAAATCGCAGCTCCTGCCTCTCCCTGGCCCCATGTTAGGGAGCAGCCTAATTCTAGAGGCTTCTCAAGGACACGATAACTTTACATGTACAGTGTGAAGTTTCCACCTTCCTGGAAATCAGAAGTGATACAGTCTAATCATAAGCTTATCTTCGGTGAGATGCAGGTCTTACATCAGGTTTTGGTTCAGAAAACCTACTGGGGTATAACAATGCAAAGATGTCGCTGAAAGTCTGTGATGACTTCAGTATTGAAAAGCGCACTGCATGGCAAAGCTGGCAGTGATGTCCTGCAGATGGATTTGTGTCTCATTTGGAATCTAAATCCAGGTTCCCCAGGATGGAGTTAAAACATTTACGTTTCTGATTTGTGCCTTTGGAATCCTGCAGAAACTCTTTCTGGACAACCTCCGGAAGGCGCTTGCAGGCCACAGTGGAAGCAGGCAACTGACGGAAAGTGCAGCCATCGCTTGTGTTAAGTTGTGCAAAGCATCAACCTACATCAGCTGGGAAGACAATTCTGTCATTTTCCTTCTCGTACAGTCTATGGTGGTAGATCTCAAGGTAAAAAGAAAGGAAAGAAAACCAAGAATTGTTTTCTGTGTGTGCTGCTGATTTTGAACTGTAAACACTTAATTGTCTGGCTCACATGTTGGTTATCATTGATTTAGTTAGCAATGGTTTGTTGAATTGCGGATTATCATTAACTGCAAACTGGAGTTATGGCATAACTGTGAGCTGTTAACCATGAACAATTCTTGATTTGTCATTGAATTATCAACTGTGGGTAGTTTAAGCCATGGATTGTTTCTACATCCAAACCTAGAATTGTGTGTTTTCACAAATAGCTTCCCTGACTTTAGAAAATACGTATTTTTGTATACTGACTAAAATAATGCAACTTGCGCCTGCTGTTTCGTAGAACCTGCTCTTCAACCCGAGCAAGCCTTTCTCGCGGAGCAACCAGAGCGCAGACATAGACCTTATGATCGATTGCTTAGTGTCCTGCTTCCGGATCAGCCCACACAATAACCAGCACTTTAAGGTGAGGTGCGGCTCTGTAAGCTCTCTGTCCTGAAGCTATTTTTGAACCGTCGGATACGCAGGATAGGCCCATAGTGGCCAGGGGTTCATGAATAATAGACCGATCTTTCTCAGCAATCACAGTTTTGAGTGTTTCTAGACGTCTGTTTTTAGATAGCTGTGAAGGTGCCTCTCCCAGTGGCTTTTAGTGACAGTTATGTTGGGTATTAACTGAACAAGCGCTTGGATTCTTTTGTTGCTTTGGGACTGGTCCACCTGGTTCTTGTGCAGCCCTTTCTAAAGGAATGTGTTCCACAGAGGCATCCATTTGCTTCATTTATTCAGAAGTTCCCTTGTACAAACCTTGCTCATTTTGCTTGCGCTTGTGCTGGACAAAGCCCTGAAGAATTTGTAGCATTTGATTTCCAAGTTTGTAACAGGCAGACGCCTTCTTAAAAAAAAAAAAAATCTCCTTTTTTCTAGACTTGCCTGGCACAGAACTCTCCATCAACATTTCATTATGTGCTGGTAAATTCACTCCACCGTATAATCACAAATGTAAGTTTTTAAGGTGCTTGAAAAGACCAGATAGTTCATTTCACAGCCTTGCAGGGGCTGGCTTGAACTGCAGAATCGGGAAGGGAGTAGAGCAGCGTGAGGAGGAGCTTGTGGGCGTTCGCCCCGATCTTCCGTGCAAGCATCCCGCAGATCAGCACCGCGGTTCAGCCATCTGAATATGGGCTGCTCGCGCCTATTTGGGCCCTTTGTAGGGATGGTTAGTTAATGCGTTGCTGTTCCATCAACTGTATGGCTGGCAGATCTCCCCTACAAGGAAAGGCTGCAGCATGTGGAATCGATCGGCTTAGAGAAACGGCAAGTCGGGGCGGGGGCATGGTAGCTGTGTGCAGAAAGTGGCTAGGGGGAGATATTTCTCTCCCTTTCTCAGAGGGCTAGAGCCCAGCAGCTCATGCCATGAAGCTGAGCGGCGAGGATTCAGGGCAGAGCAAAGGAGGGACTTCTTCAAGCAGCACGGAGTTAGAGGATGGAATTTACTTCCACACGTGGTAGTGATGGCCAGAAGTGTGGATGGTTCTAAAAGGGGTCTGGACAGCTTCCTGGAGGAGGAGGAGGAGGAGGAGGATGTGTTCAAGGGCTGCTAGTCTGATGGCTTTATGCTACCTCCAGCCTTACCTGCTGGGAATGAAAGAGGCCGTCATTCTTGGCGCACTTTCCAGGGCACCACCAGCTCTTCGCATGAGGACTGTGAAGGCTGGGAAACGAGGTCCATGGACATAGAGCTGGATGAGGAGTGGGAGGTCATCTCAAGGCCGCCTCCTCCAGCTGTTCAGGCAGACCCTGGGAGCTGACAGGCTTTGGGAGGGCAGGGAGCGTCTTCAGGGGTCCTCTGAGAGAGAAATTTCTGGATGAAGTGCTGCACCAAATCATTTTGTGACCCCTGGGGCATGTCCTCTGATTCCTTCCCGCAGTCTGCACTGGACTGGTGGCCCAAGATCGATGCAGTGTACTGTCATTCCATGGAACTCCGCACCATGTTCAGTGAGACCCTCCACAAAGCCCTGCAGGGTTCCGGCGTCCACACTCCGATTCGCATGACGCCGGTAAGCCCCTGCCCCTCTTTCTTCCCTCCAGTTGCTCGACTGAAAAGGAAAAGAGTGCGCTTTTCGTTCTTGGTGATCTCCTACCCTTGAAAGTGGTAGAAAGACTGCAGCCGTTGGAGCTGCAGTCCGAACCCTTCCCTAGTGACCCTTCTAGTGCGCTAGGAGAGCCTTCTGCAACCTGGTGCCATCCAGAGGCGTTGGACTAGGACTTTCACCATCCCCAGCCAGCAGAGCTTTGTTCCTCCTTCCCCAAAAATCACTAGTGCCCAGCCACAGGCTGGCTCATCCCCTGAGCTCCCACGGAATACCGGTGGCTGGAGTGGGCCAGCCAGTTTGGGCTCTGGCCTCCTGTCCTGCTTGTTGGTCACTAATGGCTATTAGGATGCTGAAATGGAAGGGCCTTTGCATGGATTCACCTTTTACAGTATCAAGATTGGCTAAGAATCCATCTCGCATTACTGGAAATTCTGCCATTTCCCGCTCTTACGATATCCTCTTCGGAGAAGCTGCAAGTATTGTACCCAGTATTTCCAGTGCAGCCCCATCCTTAGACTGGTGGGTGTGCCTTCACGTTCGCAATCATTCCCAACCCTCTGTGTGCTCTTTTTGCTGCTGCAGCCCACAGATTGGGTGTCTTCAGTGAGTTATCAAGGCCCACCTCATGATCCCCTTCCCTGGAGTAAGAACAGGGGTGGGCTCTAAACTGGCTGTAGCTGCTCATGTAATAGATCTGAGGATCAGCGTGGGAAGCGCCATGAAAAAGGCAGCCTGAGCTGAGAGGGCAGAAGAGATTGCATGGTGAAGACGGGTAATGCAGCTTGTATGGAAGTTTGCATCCTCCTTAACTCTTTCCCAACCTCATACCCTCCGGAGTGTTTGGACTGTAACTCCATGCTGACTGAGAATAATGGGACTTGGAGGAGACTGCTGTATGAGGTTCTTTGTATACATGCTACATTTTTGGAGTAAGCAGTGCTTCACTGACAATCGTATTTTTTTCATCTCCTTAGAGTCTTACCTTTAAAGAAAAAATGACAAGCCTTAAGTTTAAAGAAAAGCCTACAGATGTTGAAACCAGAAGTTATAAGGTCTTGTTGTTGTCCATGGTCAAACTGATCCATGCTGACCCCAAGCTCTTGCTTTGTGTAAGTAGGATTAATTTCTTTAAAAACAGGAATAAGCACAGTCTGGGTTGATCGCATTACAGTTTTCCAACCAACAGTGCTTACTGGCTTTCTGACAGGTCCCTGGAAAGTGCACATGTGAAACCAGGAAGGGTAACAGTGAAACTCTATGACTCTGTTTTTTATGTTCTTTTATTTTGCTTACAGTATTTATGTACTGCTCCACATTGCCATAGATTCCAAAGTGGTAGAGAGCAAAATATTAAAAGAATAAAGCATGGTATTAACCCAGAATGCAGGTGAAAACAATACCTGTAAAAACATGTTTTACAATGTCCTTTTGTTGATGCTGACTCTGGTGTGCTGCATTCGGAAAGGAAAGGGCCATGATATTCCCGACAGTTAACAAAACAATACTTAAAAGGAAAAGCTAAAAAACAGCCTTAGTATCCCGCTACTCTTAGAAGTTGGGGAAGCCTGTCATTTCTTACGCATTCAGCAGAGAACGTTCTGTTTTTTGCGATCAGTTGGGACCAGAGGTGGTCTTGAGTGGGGTTTAGCATATGCAGCAGTTTGCTTTTCAAGTACCTTATGCTTGAACTTCTGGTTTCTAGGAGTTGAGGCTTGAATCTACACTGTACAACTAGTTCTGGGTGGGCCTGCCTTTCTCAAAGAAAAAAACCCTTGTCCCTTACAGCCCCATGCCACACGGTAGAGAGCTCCCTTTGAAACGAAAAAGTCTTTCCCAAGAAAAATCCTTCTAGGTGTGCCCTTATAACCCAACCGAATGCCCCCGCCCCCATCTGCTAGGCTGTAACTCCCATGATCCCCAGCCACCCGGGCTGTTTTTTAATGGGTTTCACTTGGAGAGTTGGAGAAACTGTTACTTCTTGCAGAGCAATGCATCCTGTGACTCCCAAGCTGGTGTTTCATGTTGATCCTCCATTTCCTTTGTAGTTCAGGAAGTGTATAATGGGTCATAAATGTGTCCCTGGGGCAGCTTGCAGCTGTCTCTGCAGACCCTGTGAGCCTCAGCTCTGAACCCCTAAATTCAGGCTCCCTCCTTATCAAGCCGCAAGGTTCCACTCCAGCTCAAGTGGCAGGGAGTGTCACATTAAAATCCTGTTTGCAATAGGTCAGATTTATATTGCAGTATATAACGCGACAGATACCAAAACGGGTTTCGCATGAGACATGCTCGTTAATAACAGTGGTAAAGATAATAGTGGCTCTTTGGGATGTGTGTCCTTTGGAATGTGGGTATCCCTGCATGCACACCGGTAAATGCGAGCTGATCTGGCTCTACCTTCCCATGCAGAACCCGAGGAAACAGGGGCCGGAGACTCAGGGCAGCACTGCGGAGCTCATCACGGGGCTGGTCCAGCTGGTGCCACAGTCCAGCATGCCTGAAATAGCGCAGGAGGCCATGGAGGTAAGGGACTAGCACCGGCTCGCTTCCGTCCGTGCTCACAACCTCAACGGGACGCAGAAGGCCACGGTTTGGGGCCGAGATGGACAGCCTGCCACTCGCCCAAGGAAGTGGGGTGGGAACTCCCGTCACCCCTGACTATTGACCGTGCTGGCTGTGGCTGAGGAGAGCTGGAGTCCCCAAGATCGCCTTCCCCAGCGAGAGAGGAGGGGGGCACGGATTTGAACGTGTTCCCCAAACCTCCCCCTGCTCAACGTCGCAGGCAAGTCTTTAGAGTGTGGCACGGTTACCACATTTTTGCAGGAAGAACGCCGTGTTAGGAAGCAGGACCTGGATCTTCTCTCCAAATGTAATTTTACGGCCAGATGTGTGGACTAGTAGAAACTAACACGGGGCTCTAGCCCTGGGCTGTGCTGGGACTGGCAAAAGCAGAATTTGGAAAACCTCGCCTGGGTCTCTTTAATTTGGGCACTTCTGAGTTCTTTATTCCCCGTTGCAGTGTGGTGCCGTGTCCTTATGGACTTATCCTCTGCTGTCCCCGTCAGGTGCTATGTCACGTGATTCTGAGCATCTCCAGCTGAATTGCAGCAATGGTCACGGTAGCCGTGTCACAGCAAGGCACTGTTCACACACTGGATGTAGCTTGGCTCTCCATCGCCACTTGGCTTGCAGAATGGTTACGGGGGGGGGTGTCTTTTGGTGGTGTCCCCCAGGTTGGTTTGTTTGTTTAGAATTTCTGTATGCCATCCCATCACATTGCCTCGGGACGGCTTACATAAAATAAACAAACATAGTACAAATAAAATCCAGATTCAATCTGGCTGCAGATTAAAACCTATAGATGATATTAAAAGTTGTTAAAATATTGTTTAAATAAAAAGGTCTTAGCCTGGCGCCAAAAAAAACCCAAAATGATTGATTATTTATTTATTTATGAATTCCTCTCCTCAGCAAGGACCTAGGATGCTGGGTTAAGACGTTACTCCACTCCCAGGCATTTGAAAGCATTCAGTGAGGCCTCAAATGGGTCCTGAAATATAATGCTGGTTGTTTAAAATTTGTATCTTTTTCTTTGTTGGCTGTATATTACGTTGCTACTGGATTTTTAGGGTTTAGAGAGCTGTGGCTCCCAGCACAGTATAGAAATGCAGTAACGGAAATGTAGGAATGGATCTATACAGCGGTCTTTTCTCAGTGTATATTAAGCGTTTTCTCCACATCTGTGTTCAGGCCTTACTTGTGCTGCATCAACTGGACAGTATTGACCTGTGGAATCCAGACTCACCCATTGAAACGTTCTGGGAGATCAGGCAAGTGCATGCTGTCAGGCTTCTGCCTCATAACTAAGCGTTGTATAAAAAAAATGAACATTTAAAAACGAACGCAACTCCCCCAGAGAGCATTGTGAGTTTAGTAGTGAGAGGTCAATTGATGGATGAAATGGCGTCACCAATTCTAGCTTTCTTCTGCCCTTGATTTTATGCATTAATTCATTTATTAAAGCTTTATAAATTTTATCTATAAAGCGAATGTGGTCCCAGATGATTGAATATGTGGTATTGTTACACTCTCACTTTGGTTGCAAATGCTGTGGACCTGCAAAGAGGGGTACTGAGCACCCTAGAAAGTAATGTTTGTTGGGAGGAGAAGACATTTCTCCATGCTTTGCTGGTTATATCTCTTGCGAGATCTACTCTGATAAACAGCTTCGTGCACATTTTACTGCTGAATTTAAAGCAAGTACCTCAATAAGTGTCTAATGATGATAATTCTCTTAATTTCTTGCTCCCGCAGTTCTCAAATGTTGTTTTGTATATGCAAGAGGCTAACAAGCAATCAGATTCTCAGCAGCACAGAAATCCTCAAGTGGCTGCGAGAGATTTTGATCTGCAGGAACAAATTTCTTCTGAAAAACAAAGTAAGTGGATGTCTCCTGGCTTGCTCCTTTTCTTGATCTATGGGGTAGTTTGTGGATGGGAAGAAAATTTGACTAGCTCCAGCTGTACTTAATGTTTCTGCTCAGTAAAGGAAGTGAAAATGTAACATGATTCTCAGCATCATGAACTAGTCCCCCTTGCCTGCCAGGGAAACCTAAGATCTGTTGCCCCAGTATTCCTCAGCACACCTTTACTAGCCTATCATTTCCTATAAGGCCCCTTCAGGTATGACCAGACTGTGCATAATCTTCACGTATTGGAGTAAAAAGTTTGTGGCTGAGCACATAAGCGCATGCCATGAGAAGAGACCTCAGTTGCTTATAATGAGCAAAGGCCATTGTGATCTTGTGGGTCATGAATGCTGAATGAATACCGAGAAGGCCTAGATTAAAACCCCTGCGATCTTGCGCTGGCCGTTGCCTCCCAGCCTAGTCTCTCTCATAAGTGGCCATGCAGAGAAAATGTTGGAGGACAAACATGCTGCATGTACCATGTTGAGCTCTACAGAGAAAGGTTGGAATAATAATTCATAACTAGCATGGAGAAGGGGCAGATTCATCTGTATCTGTAACTACTCTGCGATCCGCCAGAGAGACACGTAGAACCCATGTTTGAAGTCTGAACTCACTCTGTAATTTCCTAGATTTATTAATGCGTTGGGTAGTGGCTGCATTCACCCATAAGGCTAACTCATGGTTTGTTACTTAAGCCATGTGGATAAGTGCATAAGCCATGGCTTGTTTCCCGTATTTTGGGTTTGTTCCCCTCCTGACCCTTTTGGCAGCCATTGGAACAGTTTAATTTTCAGGCTGTTCCTGGGAAGGCAGCAGAGCAAATAAGCTGGAGTTAAGCCGTGATGGTATTTAGTTATCCCAGCAAGTCATGATTTAAACAAGTCGGACTTCATAAGCCAGCAGTAAGCTATGCCTTCTGTTTGTGGTTTGTCCTTGGTTAACCAATTCTAGCTTGTTTCTGAGGATAGATGCAGACGCAACAACAAGCCAGATTGCAATAAACCATACCCTGTCTTACTGTTAATGTGCAAACTATGTCTGTGCACAGAGAGTTTTCAGGCAAATTCAAAGGAAAATTTGGAGCACACAACTAAAATTATGATTGCCAGACTGCTCTCTAAAATCAGTATTATTGGCTTGTTTGCACTGCTCTGTATCAGAAGACAGAGGTGTTTCTGTTTTGAACAAGTCAACTTCTTGTATATTTATACAATTTCAGGATCAGAACTCTTTAGCCCCATCCAAAGTGTTTTCATTTCCTCCATTCCTAAGTACAGCCCCAGTAACCGCATCCCTCTCTCCCGTTTTCTGTCTTTTTTTTTGTTTTTGTTAAAGCCCTTCCCTTACAAAAGTTGGGTGATTTCTCCATTATTTTTCTTCCCTCTCTCTGTAGCAATCAGATAGGCGTTCCTGTCCCTTTCTCTTCCTTTATGGGGTAGGATGTGATGTCTCTGGGGGTGGAGCTAATCAAATTTCTCTTGACCATGAAGAGATGACGCGCTGTATTCCAGGAGCCACGCTCAGGAAGGGCAAGGGGAATTTCGGCATGGTAAGTAAGTAAAAGCAACATGAACGGGGCCGTGCTGAGCATTCTTCCCAGGCGGCTGCACCTCTGTGGCCTGGTTCCCCCTCGACTTTCAATCTGCTGCTGGCCCTTCCCTTTTCAGACCCTGATCAGTTGGAACGAGCAAAGCGGTCCTCTAGAAGTTCAGTAGCCAGATTTACTAGGCAGGACTAGTTCTGTTGCTGGACCTTGTGATTTGCTGTGGAGTTTCTGCCAGGCTTCCAGCAGTGGCCTGGGCTAGAACGGGACTACCCCTTGTTCAGGGAGTGGCCACTCCATGTGGTAAGTCACCAGCTGTGGCTCTTTGGGGCAGTCCCTGCCGCCCCTGCTTCCAAGACACAGCGAAACATTGGCAGCTGTGGGGATCGGTGTCTATATGTTTGCACTAACTCATCCCACCCTCTAAAGAGCAGCAATACGGAGCATAATTTGAGGATGGTAACAGGCAGTTTTTAAACAGGTTGAATAAGTAATAATAACAACAACAGCCAGTTGATTACGAATAGCCAGTGGTTGTAGAATAGTCAGCCAGCAAAGGACAGGACAGTAGGAAGCATGTTGGACTTTGGCCATGGAGAGCTGAGATCACGCAAGGAAAGGAATGAACGGGACGGGACACTGGAGAACCCCAAAGGGCGTGCTTGACCCGATCAAAGGTCCATCTCCTCCAGCATTCCATACAAATGTGCTCCTTACAAAATTTCCAGGTGATTTTTTTTTCTTAGCACCTGGGAGAAACAACATATCTGGGAATCTCAGAGCAGTTTCCACATCTACCAGGAGCAGGTTTTAGGATCTTAATCGCTCATTCAGGTGAAACCCCACTCAGTGCTTTGCCTTAGGGTTTGCTCATGGAAATGCATTGTGCAGCGCAGGGGGCTTGGATAAATAGGGATGGGGGTGGCAGGTCAGGGCCTTCTCCCTGCTAACCCACAAGTCCAACGTATTTGTGGGCATTATGGGTTATCAGAGATGGCAACTTGCAGTGTATTCCTGCTAGCAAAGTATCTTCCAGCTTTGAATCGGACCGGCCTCTCCAGGCTGGTCACTGGGCCCTTGTGGACAGGAAGGACTGTCAATGCTTCCTGCATCAGCTGGGATGTTGCCCAAGCAGCAACCATTTTCTTGCCTCTCATGTGCATTTCTCGGTGCTGTGTCTCCCACTCAGTTCCTGGCTCAGTGTGGGCACTGGCTGAGCGGACATGTGTTTTAATCATTTTCTCTCTTCCCATGCTGTTGTGGAGGTCCAGTCCTTGGGGTGTCCTAGGATGCCCAGCATCCTTACCTTGCCACCCTGTTTTCAAATTCCAGGAGAACAGACAGGGCCAGGAGTTTAGCCTCTCACTGGCAGCTTAGGAGGAGGCCTAGATTCTTGTATCTTCCCCTTGGCAGGGAAACGACAATGCATTATGGGATAATCGTAATCAACCGATAGCCTCCAAAACTCTGACTTAGAGGCCCTTCTCCTTCTGGTTTGGTGATCTCTCTTTTTCTTTTGTTGTGCAAATTTATTTGGGAGGTAGAAAACAAGGTTTGTAATACGTCTGAGACGTCATGTCCGTTTGATCTCCTCACATGACCTGGATGTACCACCGCTTGCCTGGAATGTGTTTCCAAGGAGCAATTCCTGTTGCTGGGAAGAAGAGCGGACTTTTAAAACCATGTTCACCTCTCTCATTTCCGTACCACCCAATAGATGAAGCTCTGTGGGTAGTTAAAGGCCCATGAACACGGGCTCACTTTGCCCTTGTCCTGTCTCCTAAGGAAAGCGCTACGGGCTGCAGCGGGACACCAATCTGTCGCCAAGCACAGACCAAGTTGGAGGTGGCCCTCTACATGTCCCTCTGGAGTCCCGACACGGAGGCGGTGCTGGTTGCGATGTCCTGCTTCCGACACCTGTGCGAGGAGGCAGACATCCGGTGCGGCGTCGACGAGGTGTCCGTTCACAACTTCTTGCCCAACTACAACACCTTTATGGAGTTTGCGTCTGTGAGCAACATGCTGTCGACAGGTAAGGAACAGGAGGCGAGGGCCCTTCCTGTTCTACTCCCTTTCCTTTTTCCATTTATTGGTGTGCCACCTTTCAGGATACAAATCGTACCTGGGCAATTTGTAAGTTACAGATGCTAAAGTCACGATGAAATGCTAACTAACATAAAAATCAGGATCCTTCCCTCCAGGCAGCTGGAAGAAGAAGCCCCTGTTGGGGTGAAGAAATTCTAGCTGTAGGAAGAGCAAGCATCCGGTGTCCACGCATGTCTCCTCCTCTCCTGTGGGGGAAGGAGGGCAAAGTCCAACCATAGCAGGCCTTGATATCGCATGCAGCCTTTACTTGCTAACTTCCACCACTTCAGACTCCTACTAGAGTTGATAAATTCTGTGATGTTTAGCACCCCCTCTTTGTGAGGCTGTTCTTTAAATTTTGATGTTGGGAGCACGGGGGCAGCTCAGCCAGATTCAGTTACAGTGAATGGGGGAATGAGCCGTGTTGCATTATAATGAAGTGAGTCGCGTTTAATCATGCAGTATGTATTTTAAACTGAACTAAAATAACTTGGTTTGAAGTCGAATACAGTTTGAAGCTGTTGCCTAAATGGATTGGAAGTGTTTAACTCGAATGAAAATAAGCAAGTGAGCTGTTCAGACTTGGGAAAACATGTAGGATTGATATTGGGTGCATCTGTATAGTGATGCTCCTGTAGAATAAACAGCATTTCTTGTCATATCTTCTTTCTTTCTGTTACAAGACTTTCCACCCTCATTGGTTCTTTTCCAGTCAGACGGACTTTGGATCCATTTTGCCCAAACATCAGAATAATGCACATCTTTTTACAAGTAAAGGAGAGCAAAAACTAAAAACAGTTGTAGATGTATAGCCCAGTGGCCATCTCATAGATATATTGTGTGTGTGGGTATATTCAATTTATATTCCACGTTAAATTAGTTCACGGATTCTCTAAGTGAAATCTTAGTGAAATCCAGTAGGGACAGCAGCAGTCTTGGATCCTGTGAGTCCCCAAGTTTGGATGCTTCCCTTATCTCAGCCTTGCACTGGCAGAAGTCGGGAAAATAAACAAGGAACCTTCAGAGCGGATAGAAAAGGTCCATTTCCCTCTACACTGACATGACTTCAAGCTGGTCTGGCTTTGGAAAGGGGGGGGGCATTCAGCTGCTCCGCTCTCCTGCAGTTTGGGATTGCTTGGCCACCACTGATAAAGCCACCTTGTGAAGTTGAAACTCTGCTGAGTTTTGATCACCTCTCCTTAGGAAGAGCGGCTCTCCAGAAAAGGGTGATGGCGTTGCTAAGGCGGATTGAGCATCCAACAGCGGGAAACACAGAGGTACCTCCTTCCGTGTTTTTCTCTCCTTATGGAAATATTCCCTTCTTCAGCAGTTGATGGAATTGCATGCAGCTTGTCTGGTCAGAAAATCCTTTCCTTTCTTGTGCTCTAGGCTTGGGAAGACACACATTTAAAATGGGATGTAGCCACAAAATTGATCCTCAACTATCCAAAGACAAAAATGGAAGATGGCCAGGTAAGACGGGTTGCTCGGGAGCAACTTCTGGACCTGTCTCCCTCCCTGTGTTGAGTGCCTGATGTGGCCCCTTGCCCACCAGAGGCCTCGGATTGCCACCGCTACGCCCCCAGCGGACGTGGCTCATGCGGTCACCCTCCTTTTCGTTTCATCCTCAAACAGCCACCCTGTGAGGTGGGGTTGGGTGAAATTCAGCAAGTGGCTCAAACTTGCCCAGTGTGCTTGATGACTGAGTGGGGCCTAGAGCGCGGATCTTCCGAGTCTCTTCCATTCCCACTCTGTCAGACCTAGACCATTCTCTGCCGTCTATCAGTTCCACCTTTCTAGAAGGCAGTCAGCTTTGTGGGGAGGTTGTTCTAAATGTAGCATTGATTGGGCTCATTTGTGAATCAATGAGCTTTTCAGTAGAATTTCCCAAGCGTCTTACAAATCAAATAAAAAAGCAACACAGCGGGCAGAACTGTAACATAAAACAGGAGAGCAGCGGATGGCATCAACTCCCTTTGGCTGGGAAGCGGGGAGGGGAAGCCCACTGGACTCCTGGCATTATGGGTGACTCCCCAGATGGGAGGGTTTTAACTTCATGCCTGCTAGTGCCTAAACACGCCTTGTATCATGATTCTAGTCCCAGCTCTAGCATGATAAAGGTTCTGGGTAGGAGCCTCTCCTCGTGATCTGTTGGGAATGGAATGGGAGAGCGGTTGCGAGGCAGAAGGAAGCCAGTCCTCAACGGTTCCTTTCTCTAAAACAGGACTTCTGATGTCCTAGGATTTCTTGGGGGTGGGTGGGGAGCAGGTTGCCGCCTGAAATGAGCAACCAAATGCATGCAGGCGCCTCATGAGCATCAGACCAAGCATCATGCCGTTTCCCACACCCCGGTGTGATTCTTCCCAGGTCACTGAAAGCCTTCACAAGACGATAGTCAAAAGACGCATGTCTCACGTCAGTGGGGGAGGCTCCATCGACCTCTCCGACACAGACTCCCTGCAAGAGTGGATCAACATGACGGGCTTCCTGTGCGCCCTCGGCGGGGTGTGCCTTCAGTACCGCGGGAGCACACCCTTTCCATCCTACAGTCCTCCCATGGGCCCTGTGAGTGAGCGCAAAGGATCCATGATATCCATCCTGTCCACCGAAGGCAACACGGAGATGCCCGTGAGCAAGTTCATGGACCGCTTGCTGTCTTTAATGGTGTGCACCCATGAGAAAGTGGGCCTGCAGATACGGACTAACATCAAGGAACTCATGGGGCTCGAGCTGAGCCCTGCTCTTTACCCAATGCTCTTCAACAAGTTGAAGCACAACATCAGCAAGTTCTTTGACTCTCAAGGGCAGGTAACCCTTTTGCTTTAATTAGATTCTTATGGAAAGCCATTGCAATAATCCAGAATCCCTTGCTTAGAGATGCCGAGGTGAAGACATGGAACCGTTCAGTGGAGGTGAGACGATGCAGAAGTGGGCGGGCGTTTTGTTTGATCCCGGAAATGAAGTTTTGTCTCACTAAATATTTTCTGTTAGAATGATGGTTTCAGATCCTCAAGATAAGCTCTTCATATATGGCTACCTGATCTTTACTTCCCTTGGAGGATGACTAAGAATTACATAATACAAGGCTAGAGAGCCAAAGTCTTCTAGTGTCTCTAACTTTTGGAAATACAATCAGTGGGGAAAAAGTTTTCCTTCTGATTTTTCAGATTTCTTTTCCAAGCATTCACTTGCATGGTTAATATGCATGCAGTTTGCCTCACTGACTGCAACTCTGAGCTACGTTTCTGCCAAAACTGTCAAGGTGCTTCACACTTCCAAAATACCTAAGGGGAAAAAAACCCTAGAGAGAGAAACAGTCTGTCTGCAGGATTCTGTCAGGTGGTCTTTTCCAGATTTGAGTCTGGGACTCAAATTCTTCCTCAGGGGACCCTCTTTAACTTAAGCCCTGAGAAGGGGCTCTGTCCATGTTGTATGCATTCCATCCTTCAAGATGAGCTCCCGTCTGGAGGACATTCTCCAAGGTTGGCCAAAGCTGCAAATTTACGTGCCCAATTTTGCTTGTCCGCAGCCTGTGAACTCAGCTTCAGTTTAGCACTGCCTGAGTGTTTCAGCTTCAGTCCAGATTTGCAGCTCATTGTTGTGTTACCTAGAAAACTTAACCACAGCACCATCTGTTCCTGCCCAGGTCTTGCTGAATGACACCAACACGCAGTTTGTGGAGCAGACCATTGCCATCATGAAGAACCTTCTGGACAACCATACCGAAGGCAGCTCAGAGCACCTGGGGCAAGCGAGCATCGAGGCCATGATGCTGAACCTCGTCAGGCAAGTCGGTCCCTTTTCCCTGTCGCAGGATGCTCCCGACGCCACTCCCGGAGGCGGATTCTCTCAGGAGCCACTGGCTCTCAGTTTGTGGGCCGAATTCTCACCCAACACGTTAAGCCTTTGGATCAGTCTGTGTGTCGTCGGGACCCAAGCAGGGTCTTGATTTGAAGAAGATGCCCATGGAGCGGTTCAGTCCTTGGGAGTTCATTTAATCCCGAGACTTGTGTCTGCTCTCTCCTCACAGGTATGTGCGTGTCCTTGGGAACCTGGTACACGCAATTCAGATTAAAACCAAGCTCTGTCAGCTCGTGAAGGTAATGATGGAGAGGCGTGATGACCTTTCCTTCTGCCAAGAGATGAAATTCAGGTGAGGGTCCATGGAGTAGCTTACAAAGAGAAGAGTCACACACAATGCCAAACCACGGTTTAGTGCTACCTGCAGAAGCAGACTGCCGCCTGTGCAAAGCCCTGGTCTTGCACACTCCCCCTCATTCTCATGCAAGAGGAATAAACCATAACAGATTCCTGGGTTCATGCAAACAACCCAGGAATCGTGGTTCAAAAATACGCCACTCATTTGTCAAACGAGGCTGCTGCATTCCCTGGGTTGTGTTGCTGGCTCACTTAACAAGCTAAAGGTTATTTTAAAACATTTTTTGTTTGTATGTAACAACGAGCATGTGTGTGTTAATATTTCTGAGAAATCCTTTTATTTAGCACTTTACTTTGGAAGTGCCTTTTACTCTAACCCTGTACTGCATTATTATGGCTTTGGGAGGGTTTTTTCCCCCAAATCCTTTCTTTTGTAATTTTTCAGGAACAAGATGGTAGAATATCTGACAGACTGGGTTATGGGAACGTCCAACCAGGCCACAGATGAGGATGTGAAATGTTTGACCAGGTAAGAGGGCTGAAATGCTGACTTTTAACAGTAGAGGGCATCGTCCACAAGGATAGCTGAATATGGCTCAAGGTATGTCCTGATAGCAATAGATGCTCTTCTTCCTCCATTACAGCATGAGATGGGAAAAGCAGGCCGCGGGCACCTGCGTGGGCTCCGATTGTGGGGCTGGTCCACCCATTTCCAGTAAGCCATCAGAGAAAAAGAGATGCGACCAAGAGGAAGCCCTCCGTGTGGTTGCATGGGTTGAGGTCTGGGCGAGGTGTGCCCAAAGGTGTGTTTCACAAGGTGTGAGGTCATTGCGGAGGTTCAGAATAGCAGCACGAAACAGTGCATATCAAACTGAGTGTTGAAGGACCTTCGGAGAACTAAAAAGCTATATTCTTTGTGCCAAAAATGGATATTAGTTGTTGGTGGTTCAGAATTGCAAGTTGGGGACATCAATAGGTGCCTCTCAGGGGAAGTCCATTTCTGTTTGTGCAGCAGAGATCCATTTCTTACGAAAAACGGGTTCTCCACCGTGACATGCAAGCCACTGCTTTTGCCTTTAGGCACTTTATGCTGTTTATGGATTTCCCCAGAGAAAGCCACACATGCCCAGGAAGTGTATCCGGGGCCACAACTCAACAGAGCAAAGCAGCGTAAAGGGCTGGATCAAAGTCTTTCTCCATCCTCCATTTAAACTCGGTTCTGTTTCCTGTTTTGTTCAGAGACTTGGACCAGGCCAGCATGGAAGCCGTGGTGTCTCTCCTTGCGGGACTTCCGCTGCAACCTGAGGAAGGAGATGGAGTTGAACTGATGGAAGCTAAATCACAGTTGTTCCTTAAGTAAAGGCTGTCGTTATTATTTTTGTAGCAACTTCCTGATCAAAACAGCTAGAATTCTGTTACATTTGGGCAATGTAGACATGTAGTCTTTGTGGAAATAGTTAAGACGTAGACAGAGAAAGCTGCAGTCTTATGCCCTTGACTCTCGTAAAACATTCTAAAAAAGATTTATCACAATGGATATCTTGGATCGAAGTAATTGTAGGCTCTCCAGTTGGCTTTCTTGTATCAGTCTCCCCATGGGAACAGGGTGGGGGTAACCTGAGCCTACTTCTCTCTCCTTAAATTGTTCCTTAAGTTTCTGGATCTGACTGCAAAGCAGAGTTTATGCTTCTGTTGACAAGTTTAAAGAGAAGCCTTTAGAAATATGAAGGCTTGTAGGTTCTTAATTGAGCAGGAGCAAGAACTAATAAGCAGTTTTGTCTCAGCCTGAACAGGGAGACTTGTTCTTGTCCTTCCTCTTCGGGGTAGCCAGTGGCTAGCCTAGGTGAGAAAACCCTCTCACTGCCCAGGTGAATGCTGGAACAGGTAGCCCTGGTGGTTTGACATACCACCCTGTCACTGAAAAAAGCAAAACCCTTTTTCTAGGTGGCTTGCAAGTGATGCAGCCAGATACATATTCCAACAACAGTAAAACATTGGCTAAAACCAGTATATAAAAGCAGCATAAATCAGCACATTGAGAAAAGATCAGTGAAAGACCTAGGAAAGTTAAAGAGCTATTTTCTTTGTGCCAAAAACAGGTCACAGTTGGTGGCGGGTGAGAATTTGCAGGTGGAACATATCACAACATAGAAGTACCTTGTGGGGGAAGTTCGTCTGGGTCTGTACAGAAGAGGCCCGCTCCTGATGAAAAAATGGCTTTCCACACGACACGCAAACCGCTGTTTTTGCCCGTAGGTACTTCACGCTGTTCATGAACCTCCTGAACGACTGCAGTGAAGTCGAAGATGAAAGCGCGCAAACCGGCGGCCGGAAACGCGGCATGTCCCGAAGGCTGGCCTCGTTGCGCCACTGCACGGTTCTGGCCATGTCCAACTTGCTCAACGCGAACGTGGACAGCGGCCTTATGCACTCCATAGGTAAAGCAGGGGACCTGGGGATATTTGGCCACGCCGTGTGGCAGGTGACTGTTTCGGCTGAATCTTTCCATTTGTTGGTAGGTTTGGGGTATCACAGAGACCTCCAAACAAGAGCAACGTTCATGGAGGTCCTCACCAAAATTCTGCAGCAGGGCACGGAGTTTGACACCCTGGCAGAGACGGTGCTGGCAGATCGGTTCGAGAGATTGGTCGAGCTGGTCACCATGATGGGCGACCAGGGGGAGCTGCCCATTGCCATGGCCTTGGCAAACGTGGTCCCTTGCTCGCAGTGGGTAAGAAGAAGAATTGTGTTGGGGATTGTTCCTCCTCCATGTAAGTTCACGAGCAGAAGCGATTCAGGCACAAGCAGGGTAAGAGCCAGTGTGGCCTAGTGGTTAGAGTGCTGGGCAGGGAACCTGGGGGATCTGGGTTCTAGTCCCCACTCAGCCACAGAGCTCGTGGGGAAACTTTGGGCCAGTCACAGACTCTCAGCCCAGCCTACTCGCAGGGTTGTTGTGGCAGGGGTAAGAGGAGGAGAATGTTGGAAGCTGCTTTGAGTACCTTGAAAGGAAAAACGTGGGCTCAAAATCTAATACATCTAATATACAAGAAGTTTTATACCAATGAATAGTTCTGATTGCGTTTGTGACAAGTGCTTCTGCCGCTGATATAATTCTGGAGCATCACCGATGTTCAGCAGTGACTTCTTGGGGAGATGAAGCAAGGGGGGGTAGGAAAATCCCTTGGTTCCATGTGCATGGCCCTTTGGCTCATGCCACTGTGCGCGTAGGTCTTCACGGTACTTTCCAGATTTACCCTAAGCAGGTAACAAGAACCTGCTTCGTGGAAAGCGGTGGAAGAGACCTGTGGGCTGTCTGAATGTGCCCCAGAGGCTGGGCCTGACTGGTGTTGGCCCCTTCTCTTGTGCACTGGTAGTGGATAGCAGTGCCTGGTTTCCCAGTGGAGCTGGGATTTGTAATTCCTGCAGACCTGGAAGAGGTGCAGAGTTGATGCTCTCCAGGAAGGGAGGGTTATGCCCAAAGCAGTGGGAACTCAGCCAACGGACGCACTCTCTTTGCTTCCAGTCGGGATCAGTCGGGTGCCCAGCTCACTGGCCATGTTATCCTTCTCAGTTGCTGGAAGAAAACGTCACAGTTGAAACCATAAAACACGTTGCCTCACGAACGGGGGCTCTTCATAAAGGGGTTTCGAGGTGGCCTTTTACCCAGGTGCTCACTGGACCCAGGTCTGTTCTGCTTCAGCAGAGTAGCTCCATCATGTGCTGGGATGCTTTGCAGCTGCAGAACAAGGTGAAAAACACATTGAAGAAACAAACAGTGTTGTCAGAAGGAGTTTCAGGCATATCACAGCTCGGTTACGGTGCCTTTTTAGTTTCACAGCTTCTGTCTTGGATGGTCCTCTGGAGGAAGCTGATTAACACTGTTGTGCCTTCCTTTCCTTGTCACCTTCCTTTCTTTGCAAGGACGAACTGGCCCGTGTGCTCGTCACTCTGTTCGACTCCAGGCACTTGCTCTACCAGCTGCTTTGGAACATGTTTTCAAAAGAGGTTGAACTGGCCGATTCCATGCAGACGCTCTTCAGGGGAAACAGCCTTGCTAGCAAGATAATGACTTTCTGTTTTAAGGTAGTTCAGAGCTTAATCGAATCTCATTCAAGAACAGAGAGGGGGATGGGATGGAGCAGAGCACAAAGCCAGGTGGACTCGAAAGATTTCCCGCCTTCACCATTTAGGGTATCCTGTTGCTATTCTGCTAGCCGATTAAAATTTCAGCAGCACAGACTGGGTCAGTTCATGGGTTTTGACAAGCCACTGTTGGTTAATTAACTTGTAGGATGCTGTGGTGCCTGCAATTAAGCAGCCCTGGCTGACTTTGTCTGTGGTTCATCGTGTCATGTGACCCTGGTGGCAGGGGTTATTTAAGGGTTAGACAGCTCCCAGATGACCCGCAGCTTCTTTGAAGGCGATGTGTGGGTTGCGTAACCTTTGGAGAAGCCCTGCACCCTGGGTTCCCATCATGCAAGAAGCTGCAGCGAGCTGCACATCTACAGACGCCCTGCAAATTAGTGTCTGCGGACGCCTGCCAAGGTACCGCAGCGGTAGGGGAACCAAGCCGCAGCAGGCTTTTGTGTCTTGTGAACCAGGTCACTGCTTCTTTGTTCTGTTGCTGCAAATCAATAGAATTCAAGTTAGTTGAATTTTAGATTCATCTGTTTTAGTAAGGCGGCAGAGGAAAAAACGTTAAAAACAGGACAATGATTGTATGCTCACTGTCTCGCTCTCCTATTAAGAAGTATCATTACCCGGAATTCTTGACAAAATTAAGACGTGTAAACAGGTCAAAACAAATTCTGTTAAGTGTGTAGGCCTCTTGAACAAAGGGTGGGACAGTTCTAAGCGTGCCAGTTGCCTGTATGCAGGATGTGGGCCTCGCCTTGAGCTTATCTGCCTACTCCTTGCCGCCATGGTCACCGCTGTTGTCTGCTTGCCCAAGGGAGGCGAGGCGAGGCGAGGCGAGGCATCCAATGACAGCCTCAAGCCACAGGAGGCCAAAGGTGCTGCTGCACCCCAGGTAGAGGTGTGGGCCTTGGCAGGTGCCCAGTAATGCCAGCCTCGAGCAGTTGTACGCACACACGGGGAGAGAAGCAATGCAAATAGATGGTGGATCAGATTTTGAATGGAGTGGGGATTGCCCTTCCCCCATTTGGCTGACAGGAACAG
Source organism: Varanus komodoensis (assembly GCF_004798865.1). Classification (NCBI taxonomy): domain Eukaryota; kingdom Metazoa; phylum Chordata; class Lepidosauria; order Squamata; family Varanidae; genus Varanus; species Varanus komodoensis. Next base: position 15,946,877 of record NW_025335587.1, read on the forward strand.
CCCCATCAGTGAAAGGACTTAATTCGATTTGGCTAAAACGTTTGCAATGAATTGTGCAAGTTAAAAAAAAAAACCCTTGTGGTTTTGCACGTGGGGAGTTCCCCTTGCACAGAGCAGATTTCCAGGTGGTGCAGTGTCCTTGCGGCTCCATCAGCACTGCAGAAACTGCGCCCTAGTTTGTTTTCTGCAGTGTAACCAGTGGGCTTCATTGCATGTGATGGCGCATCGCTCCTGGTTGGAGGGTCTCTTCGAAATGAGGTGTCTCCAGGCCAAGCTTCAACTGAGAGCACACTGAGTTTTAAAAGGCAGTGTAAGGTGAGGCAAAGAGCGAAGAAGCCACTGTCTTACTCCTGTGTGTTACTTTGAGTCTGCAGTCACCTTGTAAGTCACTTCCTCCCTCCATCCATGGCAGCCAGTGGTACGGAGCCAGGTAGGGCAAACCAGGACACAGGCGGCAAGAGTTGGCACATTTTGCAGGGGAATAGAAGGTGGAGGTGCCTTTTTAGAGACAACCACCCCTCCTTTTCTCACAACGTGTGCCCTTTTTCAGAAGGTTGACCGCTCAACAAGTTGAAAGAAATAATCATACCGCGATGCTTTTAATGGCACCGATTTTTGTTGACGTCCTGGGTTGATACAGCAAACTCTCCCCTGCAGGTCTATGGGGCAACTTATTTACAGAAGCTTTTGGAGCCTTTGTTAAGGATGGTGATCACGTCTTCTGAATGGCAACATGTCAGCTTCGAGGTGGACCCTACAAGGTTTGAATCTGGCACAATGGGGAGGGAGAGAAATCCACAATACTCAGTTGTGGATCCCTTGGTACAATATTTGTTGTTGAGAGGGGAATGTTAAATTACATTTGCGATTCTAAAAAGATTCTGATGAGACCTGGAACTCTGGTTTTGCTAGAAGAGACCTCATTGCCAGTACCTGCCCTTTTCTCTATCCTCCCCTCTCCACAGTGTGAGGTCTGCAGTCGCTATCGAGCCCAGATAGGACTGTGGCTCAGGACTTGTCAAATTTTTTATACTTACATTTTGCAGTCCCACCAAGAATGGCTCCTAAAATCTATAGAAAAGTATACCATAGTTAGGCATGTTTTGACAGGTGAGTTTGGCCCAGTCCTTTCAGAGGGTTTCTCCCTGGCTGCTGGGAAAAACATGCACAGGTGCCAGGCTGTTGAAACAAACTCTAGGCCTAATCCAGCTGCAACTCAGTAGCTCTGTATTCTCGATAATGACAAGCCAAAGGAAAGTTTTGCTATAGCTTCGGATGTGCTGACATGGCCCATGTATCTCCCATGGATTGAGTTGGCTAGCTTTGAGGAGCCAACGGCAGTCGTGTCTTGTAGGCTGGAATCCAGCGAAAGCCTTGAGGATAACCAGCGGAGCCTTCTGCAGATGACGGACAAATTCTTCCACGCCATCATCAACTCCTCCGCGGAGTTCCCACCCCAGCTTCGAAGTGTATGTCACTGCCTTTATCAGGTATGCCTGAGCCCAAAATTGCTCGTTTTCATGTTTTGCTGGTGGCCGGCACGAAGAGGGGCAGCCCTCCCGTTCCAGCTGTGCTCCTCGTGGAAGCAGTTTCGAGACATTTTGTGGGTTCCCCGTTCCCACTTTGGAGGCATTCTGAGCAGATGAGGTCTTAATGAAGGAATATGGGCTGCTGGAGAAAGGAACTCTCCTGCCTCTTCCCAAATTCTCTGCAGTCTGTCTGATCAGTACAGTGCTGCTGTCAAAGCCCCTTCCCCAACTTACTGTTTCAGTGCACTTCATTTCTCTCCTCCACCCCTGAATATGGCAAATGATCAAACGGTTATTAGCTGTGCCTTGTCCTATTTTTCCTCCGCTTGGAATTCCTGGAGCAGGGGGCAACGATGATAATAGGGGAGGGGGAGTTCTGCAAATCCATCCAGATTCCTCATTCCCTGGAAATAGGTGTTCTTCTTTGTGGCTTTGTGCATCACACATACGGGCTCCGTGCTTGTGCGGAGGGTCTGTTGGGAGGAAGATTTCCAAGTTAGACCCATTCTGGTGGGAACTTCTCCCCTCCCACCCACTAGTATATCTAGGAGAGGTCCCCACCTTGTCTACATCCTCAAGCCTCAATAGCTAAGACTCACCCAACAAAACCAGACCTGATGGTGCTCTGGATAGCTCCATGAATGGAACCGTATTCCCCATGGTGTCCAACTCGTGATGCATCCAAGAACTTTATCCCCGCCGTGTTGTGCAAATTCATCACCGCAAGCTACCGTGGGTTCCACAATAAGAAGGTAGCAAAGCAAACACTGGAAAGTACAAGAGAGGATGAGGTGAGGAGGCAAAATGCTTAAGCGGAAAGTCCTGAGGTGCCCTGTTGGAAGAGTGCTGGGGGAGAGGGTGGGATCCTCCTCTAGATATAACAGGAGGCAGGAGGGGAGGGGTCCCTGCCAGGACTCCAGCTTGGAAATCTTCCTGACAGCAGGTCCTTTGCATGCACAGTGTCTGTATGTGTGACCTTACTTGTTGTTTTGTAAAGTCATTAATGGGTATCCTACCGCTTTAAAAAAAACAAAAAAACAAAAAAAACAAAAGCCCTTGGATCCTAATCCAATTCTTTGGGGAAGTACATAGGAGCTTTCCTTGCCAAGTAAGAATGTGATTGGACTAGCAAATAATAGATATAATTTGCAGGATCTGGGAAGATGGCTGAGCCTGCAGTTTCCTTTTTAGATACAGGCTTTAAGCCACATTCCAGAGTATGCAACTAATTTTATGATGAAGTCACTGTGAAGTTCGAAATGCCTTAGAAAGTAATAAATAATCAAGGTTAGTTTTCCCTTGAAGAAAGGTTTCTCGATAAATATATGGCTGAACCAGTTTCAGTAGCAATGTGGCCAACCATGGTTTGATCTATGGTAGAAGAATCACAGAACATGTTTATTACGAGCGATCCTGTAATCCGGCTTGGGGGCAGTGGAAAAGGAGACCAGCCACACACCCAGTGCTCGTAAATGTGACTTCTCTCCCACTTTTGCCGAGCAGAATTCGAGACAGACTGTTAAAGCACTATGAGGGTGATCCAAGTTACTAGATGGATTATTTAAACCATCACAAGCTGTAAACATAATATGTTCTTGGTGTGTTTGATTCCATAAGTTTCCATAAGTTCTTGGTAGAGATGGGGATAAATTCAGAGTTGTGGGGGGATTCATCCAAGTCCTCCCCAAATTTCAGGTCTGTCTTGCCTTATTTTTGCTATTTGCCACTTTTACCCCCAAAAGCAAGTTTACCTATATATATATAGATGGGGGGGGGCAATATGGGGGGTTGGTTGGGGACAAGAGATCTTGTGAGCATCTCTCAAACCTGGGTGCTCCTAAAAGTGGGGAGCTAGTTCCATTGCATTTTCTTCTGCCTCCCACCCCATTTAATTGAATCTGGAGCTAGGATCTGGCGAGACGCTATGGTCCTGAGCGTGCTCAGTAATACTGAGGCCTGCAGGTTGAAACCCACCTGCCGTCTCACCAAGGACACTTGCTTGGAGATCAGGGAGAATGCTCGAGGTGGGCTGTGGCCATGCTCCTCAAACGACTGTTTTTGGAGCTTGCTTGTCACTGGCTGCAACTGGGGTGTGGGCAGGGGGGTGATTGCAGTGCTGTCGCAGAGAAAGGCTGTTCAAAATCTGCACCTGCTCAAAAGGGGCCTGGATGTTGCTTCGAATTCTGCTTCTCTTCTCACCCTTTGGTGTGCCACCTTAAATTCCAGCTCTGCCACATTGTTCTTGAAGCATCCTAACGCAGCTTCCTAAAATCCTCCGTGTGTGTGTGGGACGGGCAGAGGTTTGGCAACATGGGCCTCCCCTAATTACAGCCACCCCCCCCCCCCCCGGAGAGCTGCTTTGCTTGTGATCGCACAGTGTAGTCAGTCGCTGCCTGGGACATGCGTGCCTTCCCCAGAGGGAGATCTTTTAGAATCAGCAGAAAAACTGCACAAAAGCTGGAAGCATCCTCTTTAATTGTGGGCTGGAAGAAAGGGTGCAGAGGAAGAGGGGCAGCCATCCAAGGTTACCCACCCATTTTGGAGGGGGATCCACGAGGATTGTGTTTAGGGAATGGTTATCCCTGGAGACCAAGACTCAGGACTGTCCCCAGGGATAGGTGTAGCATCTCAAGAATACCTTGATCTGTCATCTTTTTTGCACAATGAACAAATCAACAAAGTGTCTGTTGCTTTTGCCGTGAATCAGGCAGGTGTCCTGTATCTCAATGGATGCTTTGGGTAAGAATGCAAGGAAGTGCAGAGTCACAGCTCTTGAAGTTTGGGAGACAGTGCAGGCAGTCCTGGAATAGGACCTACCTTCTGGGACTTTGTGTGGTTAGGGGGCAGTAGCAGCAAGCAGAGACCCAGCTCCCTTAGCAGGACCTAGTCTTTTTGTCTTCTGCGGAAGCTTGTTCAAGAAAGAGCAAGGCTGTGTAGGTGGGTTAAAGGGCGATTTATCTGGGGAAAAAAATCCTCTACAAGTCTCAGTCAGCCTGTCCCACATCCAGTTTGGGGGATGGGGAAAGCTTTTGTGAAGGACCCACTGCACCTTTGTGGAAGACATTCTGCATATAAGAACATACAGCGGGTTGCCATGTAACCTTAGCAATTTAATACTCTAAAATGCTTAACCTAGCCAGAAATAGTAGAAATGATTAGAACCCTGACATCTGCTTGCTTTGTATTTGTGAACCCGTTGTGGTCACCCACATGAAATTCAAATGCTACCCAACATCACCGTGTCTATTCCATTTCCTGTTCCGTTCTGTAACATTTGATCGTGTGATTTTGTGTACAAATGGACATTGGGTTTTTTGTTGCTGTATGTGGTTGGTGCTGTGACTTGTTTGTGCTAATCTCTGTTCTGTAGGCAACTTGCCACTCTCTCCTGAATAAAGCTACCGTAAAGGAAAAAAAGGAAAACAAAAAATCAGTAAGTTTTGGAGAAGTTTTATTAGCCATTTCTTTCAAAGCACACAAACACCCCATTCCCCAAATGTCTTCATTCCAACAACTCTTCGCTTCCACCCTTCTTAGACTGTTGTTGTAAAATCATTCTACTAATTCTGGCACCAAAGAGCTTTCATTTTAATTAACATTGGGCTGAAGTCACACCTGTCTTTAAAAATAGTAATAATTCCACAAAAATTCTGAATGTCTCTTTCAATTTCCAGTTGGGAACCTCTGCACCTCTACACTAGCATTCTGATGATCCTCTCTTTGCCACCATTTGCAATGCGAAATAACAAGGGGAAAGTCAGGAAACAAGGGCAAGGCATATGTTTGCACTGGTGGTAGCGTCTCCCAGGAAAAGGAAGGCATCCAGCGAGAATCGGTATCGCTTTCCACTTCACCTGATTGGCAGAGGAGGAGGAAGCACTGGAGGCCGCAGGGGTTTGATTGAAAACATCCACACCATGCAAGTGCTAGCACATGGTGGAGGTGGATGTTGAGGGTTGGATTGTGATGCTGTGGATGAAAACAAACCGAATTGGGGCAGGTTCCTAAAACAACCCATTCCTATGAAACCAGCTTTCAGAGCAGCCAAGGCAAAAATCTTTCAGTTATCCATACCCGTTTGGAGGTAGAGTACAAGATCTGTGCACAGATGGATTGGCCTTACTTTCCAACTTTCCCCCCTACGTATGAAAGAGCAGAAAACCCAAGGTTCTTGCAAAGGTGCTGGTTTTGCTTTGAAATATTGTAAACATTTTGCTAACCAGAATGCAATCCAGGTAGGGGGAGATGCAAACCCCCTCTTCTTCTCTATTTTATCTCCCTTTGTTTTTAACCTGATAAGACTTCCCTATTGCCTAATGAAATTGGGCGTTTGCTTACCCAAAACAAATACGTTCTGGTGAACCTCACTTAGGTGAGAACCTCTTCGTGTTTGCTTTGCCCATATTCTGGGTTGTAGTTCTGAGGTTTTTGGCCTGGAAACATGTTTTAGTGGATTGCTCAATCTCTTGTTCTCTGCCAGCAGATGAAGGTAGCCAGTGTAGGTGAGTCCTGCTCGCTCCAAGAGGAGCACCAAGTAAATTGACTGGAGGTTTTGTTTCATGAGAGCGGCTGGTCACAGAGTCTTCATAATGCCTCCAGTATTGATGGCAGGTTGCCTGTGAATTCAGTTGCTGGGGCACATGAGTGGCGCTCTCACATTGGCATTCTGCTTGTGAGTGTCCTTGAAGCATCTAATCTGTGAGAAACGGGACTGCACAGACTGGGCTTTGGTCTGATCCAGCAGGGCTGCACTTAATCTCCAAGGCTTCTGCATTTCCGGTGGAAATGGTTCCAGTCATGTCCGTGTGTCACAAGGCATCTTCAGAGCCCTGGCTCAGATTGGATTCCCATTTTCTCTGCGCGCTCTTGTCATCCGTCACGGTGGGAAAGGAGCCCAACCTGCTTATCGCGACGTGCCTGATCGGCAAAGGCGTTCTGAACAGAAAGCTGGGCTAGCAAGGGTGGAATGGGGGTGATTCGGTCCACGGGCTACCGCTTGCTGACCCAGCTTTGGGAAAATATCAGGTTCTTAGAGAGAACTCTGTAGTTTTGGGGCCTGGCATCATTCTTGGAAGAACAGAACAGTGCACTCTGCGGTGAAATCCCTAGGGAACTGCAGGTGTCTAGATCAGCATACCCCAAGCCGACACCCTCTTAAATGGTTTGAGTATAGTGTCTGTCATCCCTTAACTGAGGCTGGTGATAGTTGTAATCCAGCACATCTGGAGACCACCCAAGTAGGGAAGGTCGGCCGAGAAGGACACTGCCAGTTTTGTTTATCCTGTGAATTGACACAAAAACCTTTTGTGGGTGTATGTCCACCTCTTCTAGGTCAGAACAGTGCCTGGCTGGGAGACTGCCTGGGACCCCAAAGCTCGCCACCTTGTATTTTATTGCAGAAGAAAGGTGGGATGTGTCGGAATGAGCAGGTTCGGTTCCTTGTGCCTTGGAGGTCTGGGAGCGCAGTCGGCTGGGCCTGCCCACGCTTTCCCTGAGCTCCCTCAAGGCGCATGTGCCGTAGGCCCTTCTGCAAAACTTGGCCACCCATGTGGGTTCTGCGTGCCCGTATCCCCTCCGTACCATACCTGCCTGACAGTCCCAAAGGATGTGGCCCTAAGAAGGCCAGAATCCCAAACCAGGATTCACTCCCGAGGGAGTTGGCTGCCAGCGCCTGAGTTTGTGTCTCATCCGCAGTCTAACAAACCATGATTTTTGAAACAGCCCCGTTAGATCACAATTGGGCCAGAGCGTGCAAAGAATCCTGGGTGAAAAGTGTATGAACTGCTTTGCTATGTTTTGTTTTTCCTTCTTTGGGGGAATAAACAGAGTTCTACATGATGTTTTGAATTGACTATCTCCGTAGTAAATACTGCGAGTGCTCCACTCCTTTCCCTACACAGGTAGTTTTGTTTGTTTCTTTGCAGGTTATCTAGAAGTATTATCAATGCACTATAGCAATTTATGTTTTGTTGATGGTTGCTGCCAGTGGATGTATGAAGCGAAAATTACCTTTTCACTCTTGTGATTTAGCCAGTGTTTTGAGCTGAATATTTGAACTTAGCCGTTGTATTAGCCAAGTGTTACTCCAGGATTTGGGAATAATAGCCTGCATGTAAAGGAACTCTTAATTTTCTTTACATTAGAGGACTTTGAAGTGGCTTTTTGATATCTGTCTTGAATTATTTGAATTTGCTTATTTTGCAAGAGAGAGAGGGTGTGTGTTTTGGGGCAAAAGGGAAAAATGGCAGAGTAAACTCATTCCTTGCCTATACTGTTATCAATAACCCACTCTTTCTTTCTCTCTTTCTTATCTTCTAATAACAACTTGATCCTTGTCTCAGGAGTCTCTTTAATTGCAGCCATTTTGGCCCCTGTCCCTTTTCGTCCTGTGCAGCAACGCGTACGGAAGGATTGGCAGCCATTAGGGAGTCGAAATGCCCGCACACTGTCTTGTTCATGTTTGTTTTCCCCCTTCTGTCTAAACTGTGCCTTTATTAAATTTTGACTTGTGCTATTCAGGTTGTCAGCCAGCGGTTTCCACAGAACAGCATCGGAGCTGTGGGAAGCGCCATGTTCCTGAGGTTTATCAATCCCGCCATTGTCTCTCCATATGAGGCAGGGATATTGGATAAGAAACCCCCTCCAAGGATCGAAAGGGGCTTAAAGTTAATGTCAAAGGTGACAAAGTGGATTTCTTTTCTGCATGTTTGTGGAGAGGGTTGTCTTGGTGGAATGTGGCAAACTCTAATTATGGCTGTTTGAAATGCATTTTCACTGAAGGCATTAATGGCACATTTTCTGACAAATTAATAAGGGCTTTGCAAGGGTGTATCTTTGCCCAGAAGGATTTGGAAGACTTCCATTCTTTTGAAGAAAGCCTGGTTTTTGTTTTTTCACAGAGTGGAAGACAGAAAACAACTGAAATGCTTATGACTTTGTGGGAGATGGCAATATGTTCTCTCCCTCATGCCCAACTTATTCATCACTCTAAACACCTTGGCAAGCCCCCTCTTATGAATAATTGTTTTAAACCCCAAGTGGACACCTTCAGGGGCTCAGGGAACAAACCTTCTCCCTCTGCAGAAGATCACCATGCGGGAAAGAATTTTCTGCCAAAATTGGGTGGCATGACTGCTGGGCCAACAAGCAGCAGTGGCAAACAGTACCTTCCCTGTGGTATCTTAAAAGAGCAGTCGTCCTTATTTTGCTGCTTTATCACCACCAAAACTTGAGCCGTGAAAAAAGCCAGGACTGCATCTGGCTTATGGGCTGCAGGGTGTTCGCCTCATCTTTAAGCCCTACTTAGTATTGAAAGAGCAGAGCCATGAGATGAGGCGGATGAGTTCCAAGGTGGTAGAATTCACTGTAGCGCTTCAGACGGTGCACATTTTCTGCCTCATTTCCCTGAATATAAGATTCTCACAACTGAGCAGCCAGACTAGGAGCACTCTGTCTGATGCATTCCTTGCTGTTTAACTTACAAGGTTTGTTTTTAAGTTTGGGAAACATTAAAAGAAGAGTACAGTCCACTGACTCACCTCATTTTGCTCAATGTGTAGACCGATCCTTATTTTTGGCAAAGGAAATAGCAACATTTTGACTCCAGTAGTCTTGATTGATTGATTGATTGATTATTTATTTATTTATGTGTTACATTTGTGTACTGTCCAATGACTTACATCTCTGGACGGCTCATAACATAGATAAATTGGCAATCCACTCTGGCTGCAAATTAATAAAATGCAACAATAAAATTCAGTATTAAAAGATACTAAAATATTGATTAAATAGAAAGGTCAAGCGTCAAGTGCTGTAAAGTGTGTTTTCCTTGAGCCACATCAAGTCACACTGGTGGCGGATAGATTTCTTTGGTGTGTACACAGCAGATTACATTTGTGCTACCAAATGTCCCGTCAGCTCTAATGAAAATAGATCCTTTGTGAATGCAGAGATAACACTAAACAAAGTAACTTCCTGGAACAGGCTGTTGTGCCACCGTTTATGCCAGGAGTTTCAGCTCTTCTATTTATCATTTAGGTACTGCAAAGCATTGCCAACCATGTCTTGTTTACAAAGGAGGAGCACATGCGACCCTTTAATGACTTCGTAAAAAGCAACTTCGATGCTGCACGGAGGTAAGCCGATTAGAATGCGGCATTTTGAAGAGAAATTTTGCCCTTGTGGCCTGCTGACCCCGGTGGGTTTAGAAGTTATAGCCAGAGAGTCTGGAGGCAAACTGTACAAGCTGCAGCAGGCGCAGGGTGGCTTCCTGTGAGGCTGGGAAACGGAGATCCAAGGGGCAGGAGGTGCAGCACAACACAAGCCCTCCGCTCAGACCCAGAGCCAGTGTGGGGCTGATTCCACACATCTAGAAGATTGTAAAGGGGTGCGATTGGGGCTGGGGGAATCAGACAGGTTTCTGGAAGCAAAGAGGCCTTGCCAGAGGCCATAGTATCGAAATGACAGTTCCTGGCTCAGGAGTAGCGTGGCCCTAAAGGCAAAGGGCTGGGCAGCAAGCGCTTCCACTGATGCTGGTGGGCTTCCTGGGAGGCCTGGGCATGGTGAGGCACCGGGCAGCTGATGACCTGGTGGAGGAGGCAGAAACCAAAATGGAAAGGATGCAAAAAAGACGATCTGGTTTGCAAAAAAAAAAACCACCTGTCGCAATCCAGTGGGTTTGTGAACTGTAAGTGCCAGCTTCTGGGTCAAGTTTAAACATCCAGATTCTAAGGAGAAGCGTTCTGTTCACAGAGATAATAGCTGCCTTTCCTTCAGGACAAGGTTTCCTGGTACGTTTTGGTATGCTCTGTTAGGGCTGCTCTTTGTTCTGAAAAAAAAAAGGAGTCTGATACTGGCATTTCTTCTGGCAGTTGGTGAGGCCTGAAGCAAGGAGGTAAAACACAGGTGGACTTGTCTGACCTATCTTGACATGGTGCCCTCTGGAACTGTTGGACTACAACTCCTAGTATCCCCAGTCAGCTGGCAGTTGCGGGGAGTCACACTCTAACATCAGGAGGGTGCCGTGTTGGGGAAGGCTGGGCTAGAAGCCACCTCCAGGAATGGCTGTCACAGATTCCGGGTTGGTTTCCATCCCTCCTGTTAAACAGCTCCAAAAGGGGCGCCTTGTGCTGCGCTGGGCAAAGAGGGGGAAAGTCTGCAAGCGCAGTTGCCTCTGCTGTCCGCAGAACGTCTCGTAAACATCTGTTTGGCCGGCAGAGCTGATGGCCACAGCTGCACTGCGACTGAGCGGCCAACGGCTCCCGCGGCACCATCCTCCTTCCCCTGGAAGGACCGCAGGGGAGCACTGCCGCACGCTTCGGTAATGTAAGTGTCCGGCTGTGCCTGTCGTGTCCTGCAGGCACAATTCGCATCCCACAGAACGGATCTGCACCACCGTTGTCGAAGTGCCCGGATTGGACGCTTTTGGCTTTCCTCTGCCCGTAGGTTCTTCCTTGACATCGCGTCCGACTGCCCAGCCAGCGACACGGTGAATCACAGCCTCTCTTTCATCAGTGACGGCAATGTGCTGGCCTTACACCGTCTGCTGTGGAACAACCAGGAGAAGATAGGCCAGTACCTTTCCAGCAACAGGTAGAAGTAACTGGCCCACAGCTAGGCGGAGAGTAGAACCCAGATCCTCCCGAGCTTCGGCCCGGCTCTCAGACTCGTACATCACACGGGCTGTCAAGGGTTGCTCTTAGAAGCCAGGAATGTTTTTTCCCCTGGTATTTTCCTCCCCAAAGGGTGCTAAATGCGTGCATGGCTGATCCCTCATCTCAGCTTACCGGATGCCGAATGTTACCTTAGAGGAAAAGCGCAGACAATGCGAACCATTTGATCCATTTCACTGGGGGCTTATCACTAATGTGTGGTTGTCCTCCAGGGACCACAAAGCTGTTGGGAGGCGCCCTTTCGACAAGATGGCAACCCTGTTGGCGTACCTTGGCCCTCCCGAGCACAAGCCTGTGGCGGACACACAGTGGTCCAGTATAAATCTCACCAGTTCCAAGTTTGAAGAATTCATGACGAGGTAATGGCTGCTGGATGCACGTGTGGCTTGTGTATTTTGTTTATTGATTGATTTATTAACAATACATCAACTGCTTCGTAAAGGAAGTTTTCCTAGTAGCTTGCATAGAACAACATTGCAAATCACTGCTTGTGTTTGCACGATGCAGCAACCCGCTCCATGAATAAGCTACAGGGTTTGTGAGTTACCTGCAGGGCTTACAGAGTTACCACTGTGAGCCTGGAAAGCATTTGGGCTCCCTGTGGGTTGTCATCCCTCCTCTATTTTGGGTTCTTGCACGGTGTCCTGGGGATCCCATGGCAGTGCCCATCTAGTTTCCTGTTCCCACTGCAGTTGAGACCTTTTGCATTCTCCATTATCATTTTCCCTTTACCCATTTTGCCACTCAAAAAAGAAAAGGGGTAAAAGGGAAGATGAGCCACAAAAGGGGTTGTTAGCAGGGGAGGCTGAGCCCGTGCGGGTCGCTCCAGAGAGCCATGTGGGCGCTCGCTGGGGTGGTGGTTGGCGGTGGCTGCGACATCACGCTTGAAAACACTCTCTCGGGTTCCAGGATGTGTGTTTAGACTTTGCATGTCTCTAGACCTCAGGAACGTTTGTGTAAAAGGTTCCCATGTGGCTCGGAGTTCTGAGCAAGCCTGAAACAAGCATCAGTTGGCTTCTGGTTTTAGGGGGAAATGTAAGCACATGAGCACAAAGGGTTGCCTCTAATGCTTATACTTTCATCATTAGGCATCAAGTACATGAAAAAGAGGAGTTCAAAGCCCTGAAAACACTAAATATTTTCTACCAAGCTGGGACATCAAAGGCTGGGAACCCTGTTTTCTACTACATCGCTCGCCGGTAAGACAACTTCTCATTTTCCTTTGATATTTGTTATTTGAAGCTGCAAGGTCTATTTGAAGGCTCCAAGCACCTTTTGCTCCTTCTGAAGCTAGGATGCGTGTCTGCTGCATTTTCATTGTGTTTTGAAAGTGCTGGCCCAGTGGGGCAGGCAAAAGCTCGCTGGCCAATGTCTGTAAGTGCTCACTTGATATTCAGAAGAGCTCTCGTAGACAAGAGTTTTTATCATAATCTGGTTACTGCTTTGTGTGGGCAAATTCACTGTGTCCTTGGGGCTGGGCTTTGTTCCTTTCACAGCTGGGAAAAGCTATTCCCTAAGTTAGAAATCCTAAATCCGCACGCCTGCCGAGGGCTGGCAGTGATTGACCAGAAGAGGGATCTTTGGGCTGTGCTGGATAACTTGGCAGAGACGTCACCTGCCAGGGCACGTGAAAAAGGCAGTCATGCCTCTCCGGATGCTTCCAGAAGTGTTGGGCTTCTGCCTCCCATCCGTCCCCGCCTGCATGGCCACAGTGCGGCTCTTTCTGGGACAAAGTGTCCATAGGAAAATGCAGCATATATTGCAGCGAACAATGCACCCGATTTCTGTACAGGCAGATAGCCTTGGATGAAGCAGCCTCAAAATGTGTACAAGAAGGAAGCGTCCTTTGCGGCACGGATGTCTCTGAAGAGGCACCTCAGTGCTTTGCGCTCTGTTCTGGAAAATAAGGCTGCCAGTATGATGCCTCCATACAGATCTAGGGGGTGACCGCATTTCAAATACTGCCTGACATGCAGAGCTAGTACGACGACAGCTGAAATGACCGGGTGGCTGCAAGACTTTCCCTTTGAGAATCTTTTGCAGCATTTGGCGCTTAGAAAAGGGTTGGTAATGGAGGACATGCCAGAGGTGTGGTGAGGAAAATAGTCAAGAGGCAGAGCTCGTCCTCTCTCAGCTCATCCTGAAACTCGGGGTCTTTTTTTATGTGAAGCAAAGTAAGGAGAAACTCAAGACAGAGATGAGCTGCGCCACTGTGCGCGCTCGTTGTCGGCCTTGATCGGCGTGTGTGAGTCTGGACTTTGCTACCAGCAGATCAGTGTTGGTCAAGACAGGTTTGTGAAGATTCAGGCAATCAGTGGGCACTAGTCCCACTGATGATACGCTTCCTCCAGTAGCAGAAGCAGAACCCAAACTAGAGGATGCTGTTGTGCTTGTGTTCTGTTTGTGGAGCTTCCACGGGCCTCGGTTTGCCCGCTGCACGTGAGAACAGAATGCTGGGCTTGGTCAGCCCTTTGCTTTGGACTGATCTGGCACAGCCATTTTTGCATCCAGTGACCCTCTTCCAGTGCATCTCTGAGTTACTATAAAATTCCATTTTCTTGTGCTGTACCTCGAAGCATGAACTTATTATTATTATTATTATTATTATTATTATTATTATTATTATTA
>NW_025335587.1:15960804-16026110 GCF_004798865.1 Varanus komodoensis
ACATTTCTGTGCCGCCCCTTGCCGAAGCCTCAGGGTGGCTTACAACATTGAAGCATGAGAGTGAATTGATCACCGCTGAAGGGCACATATAGACATATATATATATTTTAAATTATTATTATTCTAATGTATATATTTTAATTTTTATTTATGTGGTTCTAATTTATTGTTGTAAGCCGCCCCGAGGCTTCGGCGAATGGGGCGGCATAAAAATGTTTTAATAAATAATAAATAAATAAATATGTAGCTGTAAGCTGTCCAGAGAACTTTGGCCATTGGGCTGTATAGAAATAAAATAATAAACTCTTAACCAACTAGGATCTTCACTATCCTGACCCACAGCTGGTAACCAACTGACTTCGGTTATCCTCCCACCAGGAGGTTTACCTGGTATTGACATTGTAGTCATTTTGGGCACTGGGTGAATACCTTTTTAATCAGTGCATTTTTTCGCACCTTTGCACTGCAGCTGGCTTTCATCTTGTGCTTTACGGTGGGCTTCATTCTGGTTTTTAATACTGTGTTTTGCTGTGTTGTGGTTTTTTTTTTTTAATGAAGCCCAGGGAGCTGTGGCTCATGGTAGTATGCAAATATAAGAAAGAGAAGAGACTTCGGTCACTTTCGATAGGTATGTGGGCGCTGTACTATGTGCTGAAACATATGCTTGACTAAGTAAGATGCGTAAGAAAGCATGTTCTTGACTACGAGCTGTTGTCATGTGCGTAAGCCAAGGAGCACCATGTGCCGAACTGTGTGGTATTGAGAAACACACCCAAGTCGGGGCGGAGGTTGAATTGCACAGCAAAGGGGAAATCAGATAAAGCCTGAGAGATGAACCTTGACCCCCATCGCCGCTCCCACCCTGTAAGTACATACCGGGCCGGCTCACCGGCATCCATTCAGAGGCCGGCTTCGCCTGCCCTCAAGCCACCTCCAGCTTTGCTTCGCTGCACTCCACTCCAGGGTTTGTTTTGGGGGCCCTGCTGTGGAGACTGTATCCAGGAGTGATTGAGGCAGCCACGGGGTTATTTCGGTGTTCCAGAGATCAGCCAGGGCTTAGGCAGAACTGCCAGCCCTATCGGTCAGCAAGGGCCCAAGGGCCCCTGGAAACTGTCTGGTTCGGTCGGTCTCTGGAGGCAGGCCCACACCCTTGCAGAGGGGGAAGTTTGCTGTTAGTGTAAATCTCAGCTGGCCACCCCCACCTTCAGATCCCTGTCCCGATGATGGGGGACGCAAGGAGCCAGATCTTTGGTGGGCCCTGGCACATGAGTTGGCCAGTTGTATGTCACCCAGGATTCCCAGTGCAATCCTGACCTGCCCCAGGTAAGGTGTTCTCAGCATGGATGTCAGCGTCCCCCAGGACCAGCAGTCTGCGGGACCCCAGCACCACAAGCAGCAGCACCTCTGCCAGCTCAGCCCGGGGGGCGGGGGGGCTGTTGAGCAGTGGGGGGTCTCCATTCTGCCCTGCTTGCCCAATGTCAGATGCACTTGCTCCAGACCTCTAGTCGCTGTGGAGTGGGAGAAGAACATACTTGAAATAACGTGCCAGGGAAAGGACAGAGGGGAAGCTAAACAATCCCTCCACCCCCTCCCAAAAAAACCCAGCCAGTAGGGTTGGGCCACATAAAAGAATAAATAACGTACATATTGTGTACTCTGCTTTCTGAGCCAAGGTTATAGATTCCTTGTAACTTTCAGGATAGCCAAACCCTCCTCTAGAATTGGACCTCACCATACTCCCGGATGCGGCACGGTCAGGGGACTGAGTGGCTGGGTAGGGAAGGGAAGGGACTGCAGGGCAGTCCCAAAGCCCCCGCAGGGCCTGTAGGAAGTCCTTAGTTCAAGTTCTGGGTTCATTCCTAGGCAATGTCCCCAGTTAAATGGGCGGGTGGCAGCTGAGGGCAAAGCCGCTCGTCTGACTGAGCATGAAGGACTCAGAAAAGCCAATCCTGTGGTGTTGACTTCTCTGGACTTAGCGTGCAGTTGGCTTTCCTTTAATAGTGGGCTTACAGTGCAGCCCAAGTAGAGACTTCTACCTGAAAAATAATCTTTGGGAGAGATGCGTCTGTCAGAATTGCATAATTTATTAAGATCTCCATTTATGATAAAGTGAATTTCATTTCAAAATGAGGCATGTAACATAACTTCTTGATCTCTCTTTTGGCTGCTTTTCCAGAGTTGTCTCCTTTTGTCCTGAGTCTTTAACATCTTGTCTTTGTTTCGATGGTCCAGATGGCGTGCGGTCCATGTCCACTTATTCTTTAGCTATGCAGTGAATTATTAATAAAGCAACTTGCTTAAATGTGTATAAATATGGTAAGGGTATGCCACCATTATCGACAATCAGCTTGGCTTGTGTTACAGAGGGAAACCAAGGGAAAGTCTTGGTGTATCTTGAGCAGCAGAAGCGCCTCCATAACTTGATTTTCCTTCCGAGAAGTTACAAAGAACAAGCCTGGGTTGAACAGTAAGCCATGCTAGCAGTAGACAAGCTGACAAAATGCACACTTATTAGAAAGCACAGTGAGGATGGGAAGGCTCATGGATTTGTTAGGTTTTCCTGAATTTTACTTAAGATTCATATGATAAACAAGGTGATTTGCTATGTCCACAAAGAGAGGGGCACAAAGGTGAGAAAAATGAAAACAGGCGGAATGGCAGCCACCGGAATGCTGCTGTGTGACTTGGCTGTGGTTGCATTTGAAGGATTCTTGGTGGTCAGATCAGTTTTTGGGATGGATGGTTCAGCAGAGGAAACCAAACAACATTGGCACAAAATTGCAAGCGCCAGGGCAAACCAAAGGCATTTCGAAAGCCTCTTCATCCTGTTTTTGTAACAGTGAACATAAGTTAATGATCCACGAGCTTCTGCAAGAATTGACTTTCCTTATTTTCTGTCCTCAGGAACCTAAACACATTTGCACCAACTTTAATGGGACAATTCTATTTAGGATTTATGTCTAGGATTTCAGGCTTCCTCGAGCTGTTCTAATCTTAGTTACCTCCCCATCAGAAACAACTTTGAAAACCTAAGATTAAAATACTTGGTGGATTGTTCTTAAATGTGTACACACGCTCAAGAGCATTAATTACAATGCAACATTTCAGTTTGGACAGCTTCTCTTCAGATTTGACAACATAAGCACCTACACTTCAAAGAACAAGCGCACCATTAGTATACATGTTTAGTGATCTATATTGCAAGTTATTTTCCCCACATACCCAAAGAGTTTAAAGCCTTATGCTGAATACTTTTTTCCCCTTCAATATATATCCTGCCTTTTTCCTACAAAGGGCTCAAGGCAGCTTACATCATTCTCCCCCTCTGTCTTATCCCCACAACAACAACCCTGTGAGGTGGGTTGGGCTGAGAGTCTGTGACTGGCCCAAAGCCACCCAGTTGGCTCCATAGCCATCCCAGATTGCCTGAGTCCCAGTGCCATGCTCTTAACCACTACACCACACTAGCTCTTTAATTCCCCCCTTTTTAAAATCATTGGCATGCTGCCTTTTAGCCCTCAAAAGCATCCTCAACGCAGCTCCTAGCGTATATGATAGAAATCAAAAATCAGGCCGTTAAAACAGAGCCCAAATCACAAATCCATTTAACATGAAAGATTTAAAGGAGGTCAAAAGCCTTTTGAAGGATGTCTGTGAAGCGACTGACTAGACCTTTCTGAAAGATGAAGAAGATTGATTGGGGTATCTCTCTCTTCCTAGTGAATTCGCAGAAATGGCACGATTCAAACCCAGGGCTTCTCGATTCATAGCTTGGCCTCGTAACCCTATTCTGTGCCAGAAGGTTGTTCTGAGCTGTCCTGAAGGCAAGCTTGTGGCTAGCGGCTTAATATTGCAATCCATTGTATTTTTTTCTCAGAAGTCCATTGCCTGGACTTCAGTGTGATTTAGAGAACCTGATAAATTTGCGTGGGATGATAGCCTATGCTTGTTCTAAGAACCAGATTCCCCGCCCTTTATTGGATTGCGGTAGAAAATTTAAGCAGAAACCTGTCACTTCAGTTGAATCTCTGCATTGGCTTATTTGTTGCTAGGGAAGCTGCTCTGGCATCTTCAACGCTAAGGGACAGTGCAGCAATGGAGCCTGGAAGGTCTGAGAACTTCCCTGGGTATAGCATTTCCTCCATTTCTCCTTTATTACCGAAAGCCTCAGCCAAGACTGCACTAAGTGCTTCATCTTCTATGACTTTGAAGTCATCTCCCAAATTCATGCCTTTAGAACAGGTGTTTCTGTAATGACTCTTTCAGCAAGATTCAAATTGTCCTTGGACTCTTTGTTCCATTGGACTCAGCCTCTGGTGCCAGGTAGTATAGGCCTTTCCTGATTGATTGGAAGAGGCATTATTAATTTCCAGTTTTTCATTATATTTAGGTTTGGAGGTTGTTTTTAACTCAGTTTTAAATGGACATTTTCCCTTCAGAAAGCCGCTTCAGAATGGTTTACCCTGCCAGATGACTTAAAAATGAAAATATATTTTTATTTTTGATAATGCTCCTGCTCCAAAGTCAGATAAGAATATTTATGGAAACAAAACTGATACATTAAATTCCACCAGCACCCTCTTCATCTTCTCCTTTGGGTACACAGTTTTCAAAATCATAACAGCTCTTAACTTAAGGCTATGAATTGCATTGCCCCTCTTGTGAATTTCATTGCCACATACGCTCAAGTTAATTTCCTAATTCATTGTTCCATACCTGTTCTCAGTTTTAGATGCTTCTGATGAGTGTAGAAGTCTCTGAGAAGTTCCCCTGCGCTCAGCTGATAATTGTCGTGCTCACTTCTATTTAAATGTAATTCCAGCATGCTTCTGTACTTGCAAGCCTCAAAATGATTGGCTGTTGGCTGGTGAAAATCTTGATGTCACTTTTCCCAGGGCAGCAGATGCAAACATTAAATAATCTCCCCCTGCATTTGTTGAGGAGGCAAGTGTGTGTGTGTGTGTGTCCTTGAAGCTTTTGCAAAGTCTACACCCTGAGGAGGAGAGGGTGGGAGAGAGATTATGTCAGTACTTATCTCCATCTGGGGAGTAAATCATTCAGTTGGCCCCTTTTTTTAGGAGCACTTGTGCTTATGACTAAGTTTTGGTTTAATGCAAGACTGCAGAATGACTTTCCCTGTGTTCTAGCAATCCCCTATAAAAGAATAGAAGCCTTAGAAATTAATAAGTGATATGTAGCACCAGAAACCTTGTTGCTACAAAGATTCCTGACTTTCTTTAAACCAAGAGAGAGCCCCTTCCACCTGCATGCTGCACCTTCAAGAGATACAGTGGCATCTCCTCTCACCTGCATAGGATCGTTCCAACTTTAGTCTTCCTGAGGAGAGCACCCCAGTATGTCCTTCTGATTGATTGAGTCCAGGTGAATTTTTATACGGCCTCCTGAACTTTCCCACTGGAAAGGAGTGGGGAGAGCATCTTGCCCCATCCGGTCCACATAGGACACCCTATTCTTTGGAAGCCCCCATATTCTTTGGAAGCCCATCAGAACTTTAGGCAAGCTTTAAAAACTCCCCACGCTCCCCCAAACACTGTTGACAAACTTCTGGGTATTCTGGGATCTCATCCGCAGCAGCATCCACGCTCCTCAGCACATATTATGTTTCCTTCCTCTCCCCTTCCCTGCTTTCGGCTTCCCAGTTTGCCTTGGCACTGGGAACTGACCCAAAGAGCTGGAACTGGACAGCATCTTCAGTGCCCCACAGAGTTGTGACCATTCACAACCTTTTTCGCCTTTTCTGCTTCTGCCTCGAACTCAAGCGAGGGCCCGAACCCAATGTTTGAAAACCTGTGGCATGGAAAAATGAAAGGGAGGGGTATGATAGAGCAGCACCCACTGATTGGTACTAGTTGGCAGTGATGGGACTTGTGCTGCAAGATACCTGGGTGTATAAAACAGTGCATGTTGTAACAAAACTAGGTAGAAGTTTTCCGTCCGGCCAGCCTTCCTTCCCTCCCTGTACTGCCCAGTAGCCCCATTCTTTTCATACTTGAACTCCGATACTTCTAGTGAAACTGATTCTTAGGAGGTTCCTGGTAGTTTAAAGCAAATACTCCATTACACATCCCATAATCCAGAGGTGGGCAAATTGTGGCCCTCCAGGGGCATTGGCATACAACTCCCATAATACCTCACCATTGACACTGCTGTCTGGGGCTGATTGGAGTTGGAAGCCAATCCATCCAGAGGTGCCAAGTCACCGATTCCTCCCATAAAGGGTCCCGGGAATCCCACACTGCAACAATACAGTGATGTAGGCGGGTCCAGGTTGTTTTAGAGAGTTGGGCAAGTTCCTACGTGCCGAAGGAGAGTGCTGGTGGTTTATCGTCATGATCAAGCAGAACTTTTGTGTTCGGGGGCTGCGCAGTTTGAAACCAGTTCCTGGCGACTGGAGAAAGGCAGTTTTAGTTTGCCTTCATGCTTTTGGGCTTCTCGGAGGCAGCTCGTTGGCCGAACCCCAGCCTTATCCTACCTGGCTGGCACGTTCTGTATTCCTAAGGTGCTGGTCACAAAGGTGGCTGTTGTGTACGTTGCCGGGTGTGACGTTTCCCCGAGCGGCCTGCTCCCAGTCATGGCACGATAGTGCAGTAATCCTATCCCTTCCCAGAATGGGGAACACAAGTTGATTTTGAGATTTGTGGCTTTGCCCTTAAGGGGAAAAGGCATTGATTATCGCTCAGATGCATCTGTTGCTATGGCCTCTTTTGTCTCTGAATAAGTGTAACCTTCGTGGTGATACCCTCCTGCGATTGTAACACTACGCTGTTTTGTTTCTGTCTCTTTTAAAAGAATCCTTTACATTTCACATTCTCTGAAGGCAGCTGCAACGTAAACTCAAGGCGTGTGTCGTGAGCATTTCTCCTTTGCCAATCAAATAGGAGTTGGTAAATAGAGCCGTTTCAGAGTTGTCGTTATCGGGAGCTGCACAGAACCAAAGGGGAAAGATGCCTGAGTACACTTTTACTTGACCAAGGGACATGGTTCAGCTGGCAATCGAGGGGAACAGGACTGCTGAGTTTCAGGCATCCCAGCGGATAACTCCCAGACTTCAGCAAAGTGCCCACACAGAGGGTGTTGGTTCTGGAGCCCACTGTGATAGCTGGCGTGGCAAGAAGAAAGGAGCAGCAGCTTAGCTTTCACTCAGTAGCAGTGGAAGTGTGGCCCAATTCAAGAGGGAAGCAAAAGAAAGGATCTGGTTGAGAGGGGACATAATGGATCTCAGTGCTTGCTCTTCATGGAGACCTACTCCAGATAATACTTACTGCAGGCTTGGACCATACATCCCTGGGTTCAGGCCAGGTACAAGTTGTGTCCAGCACCTCACATACGACAGAAGAAAAAAAAGTTGTGCTGTGGAAACACCAGTAATGGAACAGAAGGCTGTAAGGCTTCAGCTGATTCCAATCGCTTGGTGTCTCAGTGTGTTCCGCACACATGCGGTCATTTCGATGCACGTGGCATCCTTCCCATCCACGTAAAGCAGGCTCAGGTCTGATGCACTAGAAACACGAAATATTCTGGCAGTCCCTCTCTCTCTCAAGACACGAAATACATTCATAAAATGCTTTTACACTGCTTTTGAAAAACCTGGAAGTGGAAGCTGGGAGTGGCAGAGCGCCTAGCCGTACAAATATATTATTATTATTATTATTATTATTATTATTATTATTATTATTATTATTACATTTCTATACCGCCCCTTGCCGAAGCCTCGGGGCGGCTTACAACACAATAAGATACATTGAAATAAAATAGAACATAATAAATTACCACTAAATACAAAAATACAAAAAATACACTGAGATACAATAATATAAAATTAAAATTAACAGTATAAAATAAGTAAATAAAGAATATAGGAGGAGAAAAGAGAAGGAAGAAGAAGTTGCCCTGGCCAGATCATATATTTTAACAATTAAAATGATGTTTAAATGAAAAGGTCTTTACCTGGCGCCGAAAAACCAGTAACGACGGTGCCAGGCGGACCTCTTTGGGGAGTGAATTCCATAGGTTGGGTGCCACCAACCTATATATATGCTTGTCTTGCCTCGATGTTTAAATCTTGTCCATAAAATGAGGATCGACCAAACAATTCCAGTCTTTCTTGAGGCCTGTTTGATCTTCCTGTGACCTCAGCAAAGAAGTATGAACAAGGGTGGAAGGAAGAGGGAGGGAGAATTTATCAAAGCTGGAGCATCAGTGCTGATAATTATAAGTTACCTCAGCAGTACCTAAAGCTATTTGTTGCCTCTCTAATACGTTTGCCCATTTTGTTCCAAATGTCCCAGACGTGTTGCATGAGATGACCACAAGAGGGAAGCATCTACCTAAAAAAGGCTTCCCAACCTGTTGTGCTCCAGATGTTTTGATCCTAGCCTGCCGGCATCAGGTTGGGAAAGGCTCCTGTATTTTTTCCCGTCTTTCTAGTGACTTAACAGAACCTCAGTTTGGAATTGTGTTGTTGTTGTTGTTGTTTAGCGAAGTTGTGTCTGACCCATCGCAACCCCATGGACAACATTCCTCCAGGCCTTCCTGTCCCCCACCTTCCCCCGGAGTCCACTTGAGCTCACACAGACTGCTTCAGTGACCCCATCCAGCCACCTCATCCTCTGCCGCCCCCTTCTTCTTTTGCCGTCAATTGTTCCCAGCATGAGGCTCTTCTCCAGGGAGTCCTTCCTTCTCATGGAATTGTGTAGTTCCCTGAAATGTTTGCCTCCATCCCATAACCCCACAGGCCTTCCATTGAGCTGCTTTTGCTCTGCTTCCCAGAAAACCAACCTTTCTTTTCAGAAGTAATAGTTCCTGGAGTAGAACTTTTGTGCATCCGGGACCGTTAGAAAAGCTGGATTGCATCTTTTGGGATCTTTACATTTTATGAAATCCTGAAGTTCTGCTGAGACCCTCCATACCTTTGGATTGATGCTTAGAGCCACTATACCTTCCCTCAACCTTGTGTGCCTCCCAGAAGTTGTTGAATGTCATGCCCTTTCACACCGGCCAGCATGGCCAGTGGCCAGGGATTCTGGGAGTTGTAGGATCAGGACAAGAAATCCTGCCTTTAAAAAGCACGGGGAATGAGTGAGCTTCCAGAGATTGGACAGCAACTCCCATCTGCCCAATGGTGAGGGAAGATGGGATCTGTAATTCAGCAGTCTCTGATAGGGCGCTTATTCCCCCTCCCTCCCTCCCTCCCTCCCTCCCAGGGCGCATTTGTTGGCAAACAATTCTGCTCTTGCATATTCGCATGCTACATGCAGCTGAAGCCCCTTAGCTTAAAAAAAATAAACAGCTTAACAAAGAAAAATGTGAATTGGCCCACGGTTGCCCATTCCCCGGGGATGCACTTTGTGCATGTACTGAGGCATACCTGAAGGGCCGCTCTCCCAGTCCTGCTTCTTTCAAAGCCTGTGCAAACTAGCGCTCCCAAGGAAGCATGCCTGAGGCTTGAGAAGTGTAAAGCAGTCGCTTTGCATGTAACAATGACGTTCTATTTTTGCCTTTTAGCCCTTCTTGTGGGTGTGTAATTTTCCCAGCTGGGGTGAGCTTCTTACCGCCTTAAGGCCTATGTGCCTCTTTGACTTGAGGTGTGGACGGAAGTGTTGTTTGCTTCTGTTTCACCAGTGCTGTGTCCACCTGCTTTTTGATGCTTCCTGCCATTGTTGCGATGCTGGCGCTGGCTTTGCCCGCTCAGACATTTTGCAGTCTCCTGCCGACAGGCCGTGTGCAGTTACCCTGCTCAGCTCTGTCAGCTGGACTGACTTCAGTTGATCATGGGCCTGGAGGGGACCTCCTTGGAACCCCCACAAACCTCCTGTATCTGTGTATCACATACTCGGCTCATTGTTTGAGTAGACAGATCCATCAGCTCTGACAGTTAACTTAAGGTTATAAAAACTCTGCTTTTCTCTCCGTGGAAAAGAAGACAAGGGGGAAAGCTGGCAAACCTGAAGCCCACTGCATTCCACCCTGCAGGGAGGAAATACTCTAAAGGAGGGAGGGGGGATCCTTTGATCAGAAGGACCCTTTCCTGTCAACTGAGAAAGCCTCATCTCATATGTTAAGGACATATATCGGCATATAATGATGGGCCTACTTCAAATATATGGTTAATGTAGAAGGTAATGAATTTATCACACTATATAACATGATCGCCACTTCCTGTGCTTCATTTCCTTCTGATTTCCTCCTCCATTTCCTTCTGAAACCCTCACCGCATACTGTCTATTAACCTGAAACTGTCCATAATGTTCCATGTACCTGGTGCCATCAGCTACAGTCTGCAGAAGTCTAAGACACAATCCTTTTATTAGACTTTAAGGTGCCACCAGACATTTTATTGTTTTTGCTGCCCTAGACTTTATCTGGCTGTCCTCTGGAAGTTCTTTAATTGCGATGTTTTTCCGATACAGAGAATTCTTTGTAGGAAGTGGGCGGTATACCATCTGCAAGGTTTACTTTGCATATGAACATGTGGATGCTTAGATCAAGCTTCATAAACACAGGCATGTACAGCATTGTATGTTGACTCCTCTTGAATAGCTGTTTGTTGTTCCTTTTCGCTAAGCAAACATGGGGAATGGCAGTGCCTGAACACAGAAACTATCCAATTTATTATCAGCATGTAAAATAGCGTGTTATCAATAGCTACACCTGCCAGATAGAACTCGCTTTTGATTGTGAAAAAGAACTGTGCGCCGCAGATGCTATTCCTCAGCGGTGCCCTGAATTCTGCCTATCTTGAGCACTTTCCTGCACCAGCCGCCACCCGTTCTATGCCCCAGTTTGCCTGGCAACGCCATATAAATGAGACTCTGTTCATTTTCACATTCAGGGGCTGGTTCTCCAGCTCCTGCTGCTCAGAGTATCATTGGACTGGTTTCTTTATGACGGCATCCCCTCTTCTCTCCAAACGGGCCCTGCAGGTCTGAAAAGGCAAACTGTTCCTACAGAGACCACTTTTGTCCCTAATTCAAGAGGTGGCCTGCATCTGAGCTGCTTTTAAAGTCCTTTTTCAAGTCCACCATGGCCGTGACGCCTACTTGCTATTTCTCCGCACTCAGCCACCCCGCTCGACCCTAACTCAGATTTGCTTTCAATAAACAGGACATTACAGAACACATTCAAACAGAGCCATGATCAAAATCCATTATATTTCCAGTCTGAGGTCTTGGAAGTTCTTAGAGAGTGTTTCAAAGGAAAATGGAATAAAACTTCTTGAGTCTCTGACTAGATGGCCACACATGGCTGTTTCCACATCGTGACGTCTTGTGTTCCTGGTGCGTGGTGGTGTTTGGCTCTCGCTGGCTCCCCACCTCCCTCCTTGCACTACTGATCTGTACAGGGGCAGGCACAGGGGTGGCCATCTTCACAGTATGCCGTTAGCAGCAGTTCCGGTGGAATCCTGAAGGGAATATGTACCTGCCCCTTTCCCAAGATGCATTCTTGCTCGGCTTCCTGGTTGGGCGGTTCAGCGCATGAGGGGGGAAACGCTTGGACAGGCGTGCCCCCAGGCACAGCAAGGATGCCCAAAAGATGATCATGGGCTACCCAGGTGCCACTGAAACGTGGACGGAGGGATTACATAAACTTAAAGTAGGCTCCAAAGGCGGGGACCCCCAAGAGGTTCAGGGAGCTTTTCCTTGCCTCCCAAATGACAGTATGCAATGGACCTGACAGACTCCTGTACACCACTAGTGAGAAGATAGCAGAGGTACCAGGTAGAGGTCAGGATGTGGAGGCAAGATGAAGGGGGCCTGGAAAGGCGCTGGCTCCTTCCATAGGAACTGGGGGGCGTTTGTGAGCAAGCTTATCCCTGGGTATATTGGAAATCATGACGGCACATGAGCCGTCATTCACCCATCCAATACTACAAGTCAGCTGTTAACTCAGCCTCCTTGATGTTTACATTCTTTTTAATTGTGCAGGTGATTACGTTTTGCCCCACCTCATCTCCCATGTTAGCAGCAATATCATACAGCCCTTTGTTTTAAAAGTTAGGATTTGAACAATCTTTCCATTTGAGGCTGGAATCTCGGTAGGATTTTGGAAATGCACAGCAGACCACGTCAAACAACTGAAAAGAGAAAAGCGCCCTCCCCCGCCGCCCCCTGCTCGGGTATGGCAGCGTAGAGCAGAGAAACGCTTCGTTACGCGTAAAGCGCACAGAGGGCAAGCAGAGCTACTGCAAAACATGAAAGAGTCGGGAATGCAGCATTTCCGTTCTTGGTCGTTTTGGCAGATGATACTCTTTTGCTGGTGGTGTCGGGCTTGGTAATGTTTGGGAGTGGGCCGATGCTGATGGAGCTGGCATTCCAGGGCAGGCCGGTTGTTGTCGTGGTGGCGTTCGGGGTTGGACCAATTATTATCGTGGTGGCGCTCTGTGGGGGGCCGGTTGTTGTCATGGTGGCGTTCGGGGTTGGACCAATTATTATCGTGGTGGCGCTCTGTGGGGGGCCGGTTGTTGTCATGGTGGCATTCGGGATTGGACCAATTATTATCGTGGTGGCGCTCTCTGGGGGGCCAGTTGGTGTCGTGGTGGCGTTCAGGGTTGGACCGATTATCGTGGTGGCGTTCTGTGGGGGGCCAGTTGGTGTCGTGGTGGCGTTCGGGGTTGGACCGATTATTATCGTGGTGGCGCTCTGTGGGGGGCTGACTGTTGTCTCGGTGGTCTTCCCAGGTGGGCCGGCTGTGGTCAAGTTGTGTGGACCAGGTACAGACACGCTGGTGTTCCTGGGCAGGCTGGTTGTTTGCTCGGTGGCTTCCTGAGCTGGGCCAGGTGCCCGTGTTGTGACGTGCTGGAATGAGGTGGATGCAGGTGTGGTGGCATTCTGGGTATGGCTAACTCCAGATGAGACAGTAGCTGAAAGTAGGTCATATGGATAACAAAGCGCAGCAAGCAGCAGAACAGAGATGTATGAGTTGAAATACATTGCACACCTATATTTTTGTGAAAAAGAGAAACAAAATTCAGATAAAGGTTATATTGGACAAATGATAACATTCAGCCTCTCCTTGAACATTAACTAGCACGTGATGCTTATATTGCTAAGATTTTTCGGATTCTAGCCAAGATCTCTGCCGGTAAGATGGCAGACCTTGGGATCACCTTGTTGCATTGGCCTTGGGATTGTCTAGTGGTGGCTTCCAGTTTTTCTGAGCTGAGTGTTGGTTTTGACCTAGGAAACATCAAGCGGCTTGGGAGTAGGCATCAGGAAGCTGCCCATTCTCTGAGACCCTGTTCCAAGTGTCCTTGCTTTCTGGGGGAGCATGCGACCCTGTATATGGAATTTCCTCCCCAGAAACCACTGGTTATGGCCAGAAGCAAAAGCCTTATAATTTTCTCACAGAAGGGTAGTTTAAATAGTCCTATTTTATTTATGTATTTATTTAGAAACATAGCAAGTCAGAAGAGGCCCGCTGGGCAGTCTGGTCTGACCCCTGACTCTAGTCGGCTCTGCTCATCTAATACCCATTTAAAGGATTTCTGTACTGTTACTTTGGCCAAACAACTCTCAGGATGGTTTTCATCACATTAAAAGTTTAAAACATAGAATTCCACAATCAACTGAAAATCAACCAAAACCATCCCAAGATATAATCAATAAAAGTATCTTTCAGTTACAATAAAACATGCTTTCATATGTTTATATAGTCAGTGTAGGATTTGTATGTTGTTTGAATGGTTGTGGTCATTTTCATTTCTATACTTCCCTATAACCAAAACTTTCTGGGTGGTTCACAGCCGTTTGTAAACATAGGTCCAATAATAAAAGTATATACAATAATGCCCATTGGTTTTATATTTTGCTTATTGTTGTAAACTGCTTTGGGGCACTGGTATTTTTAGCTCAGTAAAATACCTCTCCCACAGCAACCACTAGTGACATATACAGTGCTAGACTAGATGGACAAAGGGTCGGACTCTGACTTTTTGGTCTGTCTAGCTGTGGCTTGCTTCCTCTGGCAGCAGCTAGCAGAGGTACTTGGCCCCGATGCTGCCTCCTTTCTCTCTTTATATCATCAGTTTGCAAGATTTATTTTGTATTCCACTCTATGTTCCACTCTGTATTCCACTATGGGAATTTCAGAACAGTGAACAATTAAAAGAAAATGGCAACATGTTTAAAAACACGTTCTATAAAAATGTATCACTATAACTATGGCTGCCTAGATCAAGAAGGCATCAGAAACAATACAGAAAGTCTGAAGGGATGCAGAATTCCAAAGAAATGGAACCACAGTGCTTGAAGCCCTTTTCTGGGTGAACCCCATAAGTCAATATATTCCCACCAGCAACATGCTCTCTGAGGACCTTGGGTTGTCCAGGCCAGCTCATTAAATGAGAAAGTGCTCTCTCTCCCTTTCTAAAGAGAGAGTCCAGAATATACAACCCATACTAAGTCCCCATTCCTAACTATTCTTGACATCCCATTCTTGCCATTCCCTTTTAAAGCATCGCAACATGAATCTGACATGGCATGCCTGCAGTGGGATTCATCCCCTTGTCGCCCACCAAATGTGGATACCAGTAAGATCAATCAACTGGCACGACAAAAGTCCCAGCTGGACTTGCAAGATGCTTGGCTCTCTTGAAAAGAGCCCTGAAGACTCCCAGAAAAACTGTGATGGCCACACAACTGTGCCCTTAATTGCACGGTCTCACGTAATAGTAATAATTTGTGGCATTTCTATTGCATGTCAGAGTGTGCAAAGCTGATCTTATCCACAGTCTTTAAAGCAACTTAATGAGATATGCCAGAACTTTCATCTTTTTAAGATCGGGAGAACCGAGCAGGGAAACATATACTTGTATATACATTATACAGTCAGCTGGCAAGTTCTAGATAGAGAAGAGATCTGAGCCAAGAACCAAGTGGCTGACCCCTTGGCTGTCTGATTTCTTTGTTTTTTCCAGGCCCATAGTCCTTCAATTTTCACTGGACTCCATCCCAGAGATAGGCAACCTGGAGTCATCTAAGCTTTGGATTAGAATTCCCACGGTTCTTAGCCACTTGCCGGGAAGGTGTTCCCAAGAGTTACAGTGCAAAAATTCGGTGGGTGGGGTCCAGGTTGCCCCAATATTAAAACAATAACGGTTAACCAATATATCAATTAAAAGGCCCCGTCCCATCACTGGATGTTCTTAATGCAAACGGTGGGAAATAAGTTTGTCTCATAGTAGAAACTGAAAAATACACTTAGCACAGTTTGGCTGTAGTCCACTCCTGCCCCATTTCTAAATATACTCTACTTTTTTGTGGGGGGAAGCTTTGGATGAGATCCAAAGAGCAACATCGGTTGGAAGAAGAGATTTCTTCAGACCTGGTTCCCACATGGAAATATTTGGGTGAAGGTACTTGCTTCTTTGTATCCCAATCCTAGATGTTTATTTTATTTTTATTTTTTGCAGTTTGTTTGGATTGTTGTAAACTGCCCAGAGAGTTTCAGCCATGGGGCAGTATAGAAATGAAATAAATTAATGCAGTTGTTTGTTTGTTTGTTTGTTTTTCCTGATCCTCACATTTAATAGAAATCTAAGAAAGAACCAATTCATGCTCTGCCTGATAAATCAATCTCCCATCCCTCCTGCCAAAGCATCCTGGCTGGTCTTTTCATTTTCTTTCAAGATCCACCAGGTAGCCCAGCTCATCTCGCCCTGAGCTGCCTAAGAATCAGGACCCTGCTTCGGCGGCCCCTGTCTCTCTCGTTCCTGGGGCAGAGGATGAAGGCAGGCACTCAGGACTAGGAAGCAGGCACAAGGGAACCCTTCGGAGAGGCAGGAGCTATTCAGCAGAGGAAAAGCTGAGCTGCCCTTTCCAGAGCAAAAGTTTCAGCAAAAGTCCCAGTGCTTGGCCATTGGTGGCCAAACTGCTCTGTGGTTTGAGAAACCTTGAGCTCATGCACTAACGGCCACCTCATGCCCTTAGAATAACATTGGAAAGCATATCAAAAGACATCCAGGGGCTATCATTTACAGAAAGAGGCAATTATATTACTGTGTCAAATTCCATACCTCTCTCTCTTTCTCTCTCTCACTCTCGGATCCTTCTCCTTGGAGATCAAATACAGTTCCTTAGCTTATCCACCTCGCTAGATGTTGGAACAGCTGGGCAAAAGCATCAGGGACTGCAATTTATGTCAATTTGAGAATGATGTAATCATACAGGAAACAAAGTGCTTGCTTCCTTGTTTGCAAAGCTTGATCCAAAGTAAATATTGTTTTAAATCCAAATAGGAATCAGGAAATATAATAAAATTCTGCATTTTCAACCTTCATTGTTAGCAATAGTATAGTTTTATAAGCTGCATCTGCAATTGATGGGTTAGGTGAGTCCATTTAAAAATCTTTTTATGAGCTGAAACACAACTCTGAATAATAGGAAATATGCTTTAAAAATAATGAACAGTTTCTAATGCAGGCGCTGGTGAAAACTGGAGGTGGCAACAGTAAAACCAGATGAGGCCTTCTCCCTTCGCCCATATTCAGAAGGGAATGCCACTTCTAACACATAGGCATGCTTCCCTTCAGAGCACCATTTTCCCTTCAGATGCACACTTGCAGAGAGTCAAATAATTGAAGCTAATATGATTAACCAACTAGGAATTTCTTAATTATGTAACAATTCCGTGATGCTATAAAGCTGTGACATCCAAGGTCATGTGAAGTTGAGACTTAGCCAGGATGTTGTTCGGTGACTGGGAGACACTGGTTCTGGTTCCTGCTCAGCCACGAAGCTTACTGGTGACTCAGGCCTGTCAGTTGAAGTACACTCTAGTAGGTTTGTTGCAGGGAAAAAAGGTGGAATCTAGTAAATAGGGAGATAAATATATAGAATTCAGAAATGCATGCTTCATTTTGGGCTCATTATTTTTTATTTGCCTCCAGTTTTACATTACATGTTCAGAGTTGGTCACCCTGTGCAGCATTTGACTGTCAAAACAATAATGTTGTTATTTCTGGAGAGCAAATGTCTAGCCCTTATGGCTTAAGCAGATGAGGGTGGTAGGATTTGATGGAGTTTTGGAAGCCTGCTGCTTTCACTGCGTGTGGGAGGGAGTGGATTCTATTCCAGTCCCAATTCAGGCTCAAGCTCTGGAGCCTTCCCAGACTCTGGGGGAAGCGTGGAGAGTAGCAGCACAGGGGAGGACTTCTCTGTGGTGGCCCCCTGTCTATGGAACAACCTCCCCACTGCAGCCCAGCTGGCCATTAAATTGCCATCTTTTAATGGCCAGGTTACGATGGCCTTCTTTTCTCCAGAACACTCAGGAAATCTTCCAAGCTCAAATAAACTGAATTTCCTTCTTTCAGTACCAGCCTAGGCGCTAGGTTAAGTGGGTCCCGCTGTAAATCGCTCTATAATGAAACCTAAACACATGTGACAGAAACAACGGTACATTCTTCCCTGGCTTCGGCTCCCTTTCCTTTCCTTCCTCTGTGCCTTTGCAGTATCAAAATTTAGCTGAGAAGCTCCTTGTGGCAGGGACCTGGCCTTTTTAAACTCTGCCAAGTGCCATGTGCAAACTGGGCATAGATCCTGGAAGTGGCGTTTGCAGTGGTCAGCAACTGGGTCAGCCGGTGACACTGCACCACAGGGGGCTAAAGAGCCAGAACTGCTTGCCGGGCTCCTTCCCCTTCATTGACTGTGGCCAGTGTCCTATTTGCTTTGGGGTTCCTGTTCGGCCCCGGGAATGCCAGGCAGGACCAACATCTGAGACACAAAGGGAATAAAGGCGCCACTATGCTCTCTGCCTTTTCTTTAGGGACTCCCTTGCTTACAAACTGCATGTGCTAACCCTAGCTGGCTTGTGGCTTTGCCATTCTTCTTCCCCTGAACCACAGCAGGGAAAACAGTGTTGCATTTAATAAAGATAAATAAAGGACGCCCATAGAACTCACCTCCCTCTCTTGAATCCTCTGCTCTGGTAACCATGGAAATGGCTGCTGCAATATATAACCTGTTGTGGGAGCTGCAAAGGAAGACTTGGGCACGTGTCAAGAGTTTTGCTGCCCTGCTCTACCTTAGCATCTAGCTCGGAATGTTTGCATTCCAAACAGGGCCTGCGGCTTCTGCAGCCTCTTGCCAAGGGAAGCAGCCTTGGGTTTCTTTTCAAAGCGCATTCCTGTTGTCCTGGGCAGACTCCATCTTTTAAAACTGGAATGACCAAGGGAGTAGCTATGCCAGCTTCTCTGTGGAGGGTCCCACTTTCCACCACCACATCTGCCCGAGGGAGTGAACAAGAATCTCATGATTCTATCCTTGCCCCCCCCCCACACACACACCCCATTTGACAAAACAGTTTTGGCTCTCTTTTCCAGGGGAGCCAGTTTCATGCACATTTCCCAGGTTAGGGTGTTTTGAAGACTTTTTCCTGATTGCAGGGGTGTGCCCAAAAGTGATGAAGCAGCATCATGCTGGGGCTTGGTGTCTGGAGCGTAGGAAACTGGCTTCTGACCCAGTCTGGCTGTTTGCCCATGTAGCCCAACGTTGGTCTCCCCTGACTGGCATTGGCTTTCCTGGGTGACCTGCAGCCACAGCCTTCCCAGTCCCCTGCTGCTGGATCCATTTTTAACCAGATGTGCTGAGAAACGAATTTGGGTCCTTGAGATGCAAAGCCACTGCTGTATCTCGGGGGCATTCAGGGCTTCTGCCTCAGTCCAGTCTTGAGGGCTCGGCAGGCCTTTGAGGTGACCCAATGGTAAGAGAATTGGGTTCTTGCTGCCCCAATCTTGCCTTATGCAGTTGGGACCTACGGGCACTGGGCTCTGCATGCAAAGACCCTTTTGAAAATGTGATGGTCCAACAGGCAGGGCCCATCTCTTTGAAGACCGCAGACAAATCCGCACCTGCAAAGTGTGTTGGGCAGGTGAGCACCAAATTAAAAGATACAGGTATCCAGTTAGCATATTTATGAACCCCTTGCTCATCGTTCCCTATGAAACCTTGTCGTTACTTTTAGGGTACTACGCCACAGTTGGAAGGAAGTGTGCCTCCAAGACAAAAGCCAACCTGCCTATCAGTTTCTAGAGCCTACCAAAAAGCCTCCCACAGCCATCAAGGTAGACTTCTCCAACCAGGCATTCTCCACGGTGTTGGACTGCAATTCCCATTGCTCTCCTCTAGAATGGGCATTGGTCTCACAAGAATTGCTGTCCAACAGACCTGGAAAGTGGCAGGTGAGACAACCCTGCATTAATGCCCACCCTTCCGTTTGCTTTCCGTAACTGTGGTAGTCAGTGCTACTCCTGAAATTCAAAGCCCATGGTTAAGTAAGGTGCTTTTCAGCCCCTCTGCTTGCAAGGTGGCACCTGGGTCTTGCCAGTGTCTCCCCACATCCTCTCTTGGGACAGAGTCCAGCTTAGTAAATTTAAACCATGGTTTTGGTATGCTTCTGAGAACTTGGTGAGAGTTAAAGAAACAAACCATGGTTAATGCTAAGCAGGCCATATGTTATAAACGTACGCATCTTTTAATAAATATTTGAAATTCTTCCATCATATTCTCTTACGTAAATTTAATCCTACATGGGTGTGTGTGTGTGTGTGTGTGCACGTGCAGCAGCCCATATGCCTCAAAATAAGAAGCAGTTAAGTTTTAGATATCTTTATTTTCTCCCCCTTTCCATTTTTGCATGTCATCTTTTATCAAGGACCAGCACTTTTTATATTACAAGGCTCTCCAACCAGCAAGTCAAGCAAGACAAATACATATATGGTACAAGCCTTTCATATTTTTCTTTCCAGATGTTCAATGACAAAACTATTCATACTCTATACATAAAATACTGACTCTTTCATATTTTTGTGTGAAGAAAATTAAAAATGTAAATACAAAATAAGCACATCTCATAAAAACAAGTATTTGATAGATTTAGGCTTCTTTTTTCTTAATTCAGTAAGACATAGTTAGGATAAGTAGCAGCTTGGTTATCAAGACATAATTTTGTGCAGTCTTGTAGTTTAGGAGGAGTTGCATTCCTTACAGTCATATTTCAGGATCTAAATAGACATTTCTTCTTAAATTTGAATCGTTGAGGAGCGCAAGCATTTATTTCCTCCAAACATTTCATTAATATGGAGCTGTGAAGCAATTTATTTACTTAAGCACACATCCATAGCTGGTTGCCAGGGCCGCTGTGGCAAGCATCGCGATGAGAAACAAGTAGCCCTTGCCAGTGTTTGCTTGGGAGTGTAATCGGGGGTTAATCTTGGTGGTAGATTCCTCTCTCTTTGCAGTAGCAGTTGTGCTTTGAGGTCTCTTGGAATAGTTTGTAGGTACCCCGCTGGTGATACTCAGGGTCATAGGAGTAGTTAGGGAACCCGCCAGACCGATTGTGCTTGACCCCACAGAGCCGGGATCTTGAATGTAGACTGCGTGCGTGGCTGCAGCAGCTTCATAAGAACTTAGCTTCTCCGTGCTCAGACCTTCTGGGTGCAGGACCAGCGGCCAGTCCGTACTTGTGAATGCGAGTCCTTGGCCGGCAGTCCCGCTGAGACGGCCGTCCTTCATGCGGAACGGTTGGTGGACAAGTTTGGTTTGGTCAGTCGTCATCGGAGACCCTGTTGTCTCTGCCGCCTTCATGGCTTTCACAAGGAGACGGTTCTCCGCTGCGGCAGCGGGGGCAGCTGGGAATGGCGTGGTGCTCTTCCAGGGTACGGTGGGCATGTAGGAGCAAGGCAGCCCGAGGACGGTCGTGCTGCTTTCTGCAATCCATTTATGCAGATAGGAGAGGGCCGGCACATTGTCTCTGCACGACCAGGGGTTGTTGTACAGTGTGATTAGCCGGAGTTGCGTAAGCTGGTCCAAAGCTTTGTCGGGGATGTAGGTGAACTTGTTGTTGTGCAGGTAAAGCGTGGAAAGGTGGCTGAGCCTCGCCAGTGTACCTGGTAGTATCTGTGTCAAGAAGTTGTTGGATAGATCCACTGTCTCTATGTTGTAAGGAATGTTGGTGGGGACAGTCCACAGCTTGTTGCTACTGAGGTTGAGGAACTTGAGGCTGCTCATGGTATTGTTGATCAGAACGACCCTTTCCACCATGTTCCTGGAGACATCGAGGACTTTAAGGTTCCACTGGTAAGCCGTGTCAAGCTTCTGAAGGATCTTGATGTTGTTGTGTGCAGCATAGATTTCCCACAGCGACCTGGGCAGATGAGATGGGAGGCTCCAGAGCCAATTGTGGGCAAGGTCCAGGGTCCTCAGATTGGCAAACCGAGTCAGCTGGTGGTTGAGGTCAACAAAGTGGTTATTAGACAGGTTCAAATGGGTGATGTTGTCCTGAAGTCCATATGGCAGCGTGGTCAGGTTTCTGCCGGAACAGTCCACATTTCTGTCATTTCCTGAGCATGTGCACACGGAAGGACAAATACCCTGGACAGCTGGCACAAAAACGAGGAGAGCAAGGATGCAGTCTGAGACCCAGTTCTTCATGGTTGCCTGGAAGCAAACATATTCACAGAAATACCCAGTTTTTATCTCATTACAAATGCTAGTCAGAAGATTGGTCTGGTGGTGGTGTTTGAGCGTGGATGCCCTGTGGATGGAGTTGCATTTCAAGAAAAGGACCGCACATACCTACATCACTGTGGCATAGCCCTCGTTGGTGCAAAAACACACTTATTTACAAAGGATCTCTTCATCCTACTGTCTTACTGCCTGGCAGAAAGAGGCTTATCTATTTCCATCGCCCTCCTCCTCTCTTCCCCCCCCCCTCGGTCCGCCTCCAGATCCCAATGGCAGCATTCTTCCTAAACTGCCCATCCATTCCAAACGTTATACAATGTCTGCTTTCTGCGTACAGCGATTTGGATCTTGTGTTTCTCTTTCGGGTATCCTTTATTTTATAAAGGATACAGAGCTGAAAGAGGAGGAGCAGAAATGATTGTCTATAGAGTCTGCCTTAACCCGCCTGCAGTAATAGAGCAGTTCTGTTGTCTTTGCTGTAAATAAGGCACATCAGAACAAACAGCATATTTCAGATAAAAATCCAGAAGAACGCAAGTCACGGAAATACCAGTGTTACCCCACGAATGGCTTCCCACCCCAGTCTTTGCCGTGATGTTACTGCAAAGCTTGGCAACATGTCCATTTTCAAAGCCAAATGTAAGGTTGGGATGAGATTCGAAAGCTGCCACTGCAATAGGCGACGAGTGCACGGAGCTGCCAAGATACCCTGCGATTTTCTTCTCCGCGTTCTCCTTTCTACTTTCCACATACACACGCTCGCCCGCAGGCACGTCCAGGACTGGGGTTGTGGCAGGCATGCACCCTGAAAGCAAATGAGGGGCGCAGAGAGCAAAAGGCACTTACCCCGCTCCGCGCTGCAAGATCAGTGCATCGTTTCCCTGAAAGACTGGAATGCAAAGGTCGGCTCGCTCTCCAGGGTAGCCACAGTTCGTCTGGGGGTTGTGCTTTGCCTCTTCAGCTGCATCGTACTGCCGTTTCCAGGGTCTCTGCAACCACCTGATCAGCGTTCCATCGGAGGACTGCAGAGCTGTCGTGTAGTTGCTGACTCAAATTTATTGCAAGGGGTGCATGCTCAACAAAACGGACAGTCTTTCCTCCTCCTCCTCCTCTATGCTTTTTTCCCCCTCTCTGGTAAATCCAAGTTCCCAAACTTCTCTCCGTATGTTTCTTCCCCCCGCCCTCCCCCTGGGACATGTCTCAATGCGTTCGGATGCAGCACACACAGTTTTCTCTGTGCAAACAGCATCCAGCCTCAGGTTTTTGGTATTTTTTTCTTAGTCATTGGTCCGCTTCAGCGTTGAGCTTTTTGCTTCCTTTCCCTGCCTTCCCGTTTAGCCACGTTTTGCCTTTCTGAAATCCTGCTCCTGAATTCCTGAAACATGCAGCTCCAGGGATGCGAAAGAGAATGTGTTGCAGGGGAGCCTGAAGACGCCCCAGTCCAGCCCCCGGCTCTGTGGCGAGTGGCTTGCCGCGTCCATGTTCATACCCACACGCCTGCACCGTCTCAGATGGACTCTCCATCACCCGAAGAGTCCTGTGCTTCAGGGTTAGAGAAGCACAGAGAGAGGTGAAGTAGCCATCCATCAAACCGTGTTGTCCCCAGCGCCCCCGTTGGCACTTGTGGTATCAAACAGCGAGAATTAGTGGTTGCTGCCCACGGAGAAACAAAGAGCTATTTATCAATATGAACTTTAGGCCTGTGACACCTCCTCTCTCCTTCACTTCAGACCCTTTTCTCCCCATCAGCCGCTTAACACAATGGCAACACTAATTTTAATGGTGCTTGGCTTTTTATTTGTCAGTGTTTTTGGCCTGTTTCTTTCGGCAGTGAAATGGGCTCTGCCTTTCATCATTAGTGTCGATCAGCCTTCCCAAGCCCTGGTGCTCACCAGGTTTGGGCCACAAAACGTGAAGAGCTGTAGGAAAGCCCTAGTGGACAGCCCTTTTGGGCTTTTGAGACCCAGCATCCCCCCCCCCCCCCCCCCGGCACGATGGGAAAGCAGCAGCTTCCCTCTGGCAATGTATTTCCCCTGACTATAAGGTTTCCACAGTAGAGAGGTGTTTAATGTTCTGCTCTTTCTACGAGACTGGACAGTTTCCTCTGGTGTGGTGTCACCCCTTCAAGCAGTTAACCCTTTGTCAGGTTTACTACAACGTCCGCACCTGGTCTTTTTTCCTTCACCCATGGCCTTCTCCGTGTTGCAGCACTAGTAAGCCTCTTTGGATTGGCATTCTGCCTCCAGAACTGCACTTTGGGGTGGCTGTCTGTTGCTTCGTAGGGGCCAGTGCTGCAGTCTGAAGCATGCTTTCTGGGGACGATGCCGCCAAAGTCTGTAGCCTTCCGAAAACATAGCATTAGGCGCCTGTGCTAAGAAAACCCAAGAGAATTCTGCCTTCCCCGGTTTCATGCCCTCCTGTTGTCATTGATGATGCCCCCATTGGCTATGGCCAGTGGTCAAGGATGATAGGCTTTGTAGTCCAAACGCTGGCATTTTGTTTTCTTTCCCTGTTGCCCTGAATTCCCACAAGTCCACAACTAAGGTTGTAATTTTAGTAGCTCCATCCTGCAGATCTTGCGAGGATACGTCCTTTCCATCTCCTTGGCTGCCCCCTTTCATTGCAGCTTGTGCAGGAGACCTTTCCAATGGATTGGGTCTTCGTATTTTTAAAACTCAGTTTTAGAAACATAGAAACAGAGCAAGTCAGAAGGGGTCTCCCGGGCCATCTAGTCTGACCTCCGGCACCAGCCGGCTCCGCTCACGACATGCCCACCATGTGCATGTCCAGCCTATCCTTGAGCACCCTCACCGATG
The DNA here is from genome assembly GCF_004798865.1 of Varanus komodoensis. NCBI lineage: Eukaryota > Metazoa > Chordata > Lepidosauria > Squamata > Varanidae > Varanus > Varanus komodoensis. Next base: position 15,985,100 of record NW_025335587.1, read on the forward strand.
GGGCCTCAACCACCTCCCGTGGAAGCCCATTCCACACCCTTGGGGTCCTGACTGTCAGGAAGTGCTTCCTGGCATCTGAATTGAACCTTGGTTCCCTGAGCTTTGCTCCGTTGGAGCACATCCAACAGAGCAAAGGAACATTTGCTATTGCTGTTTATGAGGAACATTTGCTGTTGCTGATTCTCTCAAAGCGTGTGGCCCCACTTTTTCTCCTATTGAGAGAATCGGCGGGTGGCACCACATCACAGTTAAGGTGGGGGCATGCAGGTCCCTGTGTTTCCAAAATCCGTCCTTCTACAAATTAGAAGAGCAGCCCAGGGGGATCAAATGCTGCTCCCTCTTTGGTGGTCATTCTGCATGCAGAACACGAATCACAGAAGCAAGTATTGAGAAATGCATGCCTGAAACGCAACAGAGCTCTTCAGTAGACCCAGCCTGACACCCAGGTTAGGCCCTTCTGATTCATCAGCTTCCAGCAGTCCTTGATTCTAAAGTAGCCCCCTGTCCCATCCTGCACTGGGGTGTTGAAACTCAGTTTTTCTGTGGAGACCCTCTCGGGGTCATCCCTCGACCTGTTCAGGATTGACCTTGTGGCATTGCCACACCGGAGAGCCAGTGCAAAGTGGTGGGGTGGGAATGAGTTGGTTGAATGTAGGGAAAACGGAGACGCCGGGAGCCCTTGGCAGAAGGGCTTCCCTCCCCGAGAAGGACCCTGAGCTGCAGTGAGCTGGCTGCAGGGCATTGCAGGAAATGCAAAATGCTGGCTGGCTGACGGCTTCATCTCCCACCAGGGCATGAACAGAGGAGGGGCCAATGCGGATTCTTGGCAGCTCCCAGAGGGAGCCAAGATATGGGGATGTTGCTTATGAGAGCAGACAGAGGATGGGTGAGATCCTCTTTTCCCACAGGACTCGATTTCTTCAGCCAAACAGCCTTTTTACATGGAAGAATGTTCAAAATAATACCCACACCTGGCACCACCCGCTGTACCAGCTTATTATTGCTGCATGCATAGGCCAGGCCTGAGACAAATACCTTTGAGAGGAGGAGGGAGAAGATGTGCTTCATTTTTAAAATTGGAACCGTGCCCCATGCTGAGGCTAAAGAAGGGTTCTGAAAAGTTGGAGACTACTGATTTAGAGTTAAGGGTGGCAGCCATTTCTGAGCTGGTGCCATAATTGGAGTAGCCACTTCCTTCGGTGTGGTTTTGCCTCTTCGGGTGACGATCCAAGCTGTGCAGGAGTTGGCAGCCGGCACTGTAAAGGGTGCAGATTCCCACACTGATCAAGGCCGGCACAGGGAGTAAGATCACCTTGGATGCACTGTGGTCCACCTCCCGGGGGGCATCTGTGGCACACTTCCCATAGGCTGCCTGTGATTGCAGCCCTTCTCCCACTCCCTCTCCCTCTGTACTGCAGCATCCCTACCAGCCCCGTCAAGGCCATAAAAATGCGAAACAATACGAAGCATCTTGCTGAAGGCATCGGCTCACCTGTGAACTGCTTCTGCTCCGGCCACAAAACGTTTTATGGGTCTTCAAAGGCATATCTCATCTGCTGAGCCCCCTCAAAACGTGCCCATCGTTCTAAATTAAGACAACTCAATACAACACTTTAATTTTTAACTCAATTTTTAGACAGGGCTGTGAATATATATTTTTTTTCCTGCTAACTTCTTCATCTTTAATCTGAAGACTGAAGAAGCTTACAGAAGTGGAGCTGAGCTTTTAACAATCTCACTGTTAATGAGGTTCTATCTGGTTTGTTTTAAGGGAGCGGGGAGAGCGAGAGACTGTCTGTGTGTGTGTGTTTGTGTGTGTTTGAAGAGACTTTTCTGCTTGGTTAAGTTAGCAGCCCCCATATATTCCAGTATATTCCATCTTACTTGTACAGCCAAGAGGTTTTTACTCTTTTTGGCCGCTGCCAGCTCTGCATTGCTGAGATCCACTCTGGCATATAGAGTTGCATTAAAACAGTTAATGAGTCTCTAGTTGCAGTTGCAGATTCTGTCTTTCGTTCCCTCTGGAGAAATGACTGATGGATGGAGAGGAGTCATTTCCCAGGCGAAAGTGAGGGCGCACAGTCTGTCTAGGCTGGGAGTGCCATCTCTGGCACCATCTATTTCCAAAAAAAGAGGTATCTGTGGCGAGAGGTTTGCAGAAAGTGAGAATGCCAACCTCCACTCCATTTCTGGAAAAGCCTCCGAACAAAGGCCGTGGCCAGTTGATAATAGACCTCTCGGACCTTTGCATGTTCTTTCCACCGTTTTGCACATTCTTGCACGACTGAGTGGATGTTCACGTGGATGCTTGAACTTTGTCTGGTGGGCTGTTGGTTGGTCAATGCAGGAACTGCTTTGCCCGTATCACAATAGCAGCACTGTGGGATCTCCCACTGTTGTTAGAAGACCAGGATCGATAGGGTTCACTCTGAGCAACAAGGGAAACAGTTTTGAGGGAGAATGTCAGGAATGAAGATTGGGAAAATATTTGGACAAAGAGGATATTGAAGTGTATGTCAGTTAGAATAAAGGAAAACTTCCATGAATTGTATGGAAGTGGTCCCTAACTCCAGCGAACTTGAACTGAATAGATATTTCAAATTATGTTGGAGTTGTGGTCGTGAAATGGGTACATATTTTCCCATGTGGTGGGAATGTGAATATATAATAACGTTTTGGAAAGGGTTGGTTAAAGAGAGCGGTAAAATATTGCATTTAAATTTTGAAATATGCCCTGGGATCACATTGTTTTCTATATTGGATAAGAAACAGTGGAGTTGGGTTAATAAAGAACAACAAATTTAATAACTGCTGAAAGATTAAACATAGCTAAGGATTGAAAGGTAAAATATGATTACCGGTTGTGTGATTGGCACAGAGAGGTTTGGAGAAGAGGTATTAATGATAATTTAACTTGTGATGTTAAAGTGAGAAAAGGACATACATAAGAAAAATAATCATTAATGTGATTTGGGCACATTTATTGAGTATGTTTTTTTTAAAAAGGAAAGGAGTTGAACCATCAAAAGAATATTTGCAGTTTTGGAAGGGAGAAATGTTCTGAGTGAGTGAGTTTGAGTGAGTTTTCTCTATGTAACATGTGTCCTATGGGCCCAGTAGTGGGGGGCACAGTATTTTTATGAATTATTTTAATTCTATGTTTTTATTTTAGTTGTAAGTTTTGTGGGGTTTTATTTTAGAATGAAAACTAATAAATTAAAAAAAAAATCTTCCCACTGACTTCCCACTAGTGAAACAAAAGTCAAGGCAAACTCTTCCACCTTCTGGAGATCGAATGGGCCAATCCATTTAAGCTGCTTCAGTGAGTTACTCTTACGACCTTGATATGTTTAGGTTTTTGTCTCACCGAAGCACCAGAGAATACTCTAGAGTGCTTGAGGAGAAAAATAAGCCGAACAGACCAGTACAGTTGGATGGAGAAATGGAACGGATTACCGTAAAGAAGGGCACGGCTGGCTGATGGAACAGAGCAGGCGTACTCAGTGCTGCGCCGTTCTGTTGCAGAGCCCTCTGCGTAAATTAATCATATAGTTGGCGATCGGACGATGCTGGGAGTTCTTCTAGGGCTGAGGCTCCAGGAACCAGCTAGGTGAAGGTGCTCACAGGCCTGCTTCAGCCACACGCAGAGTGGTGAGCCTGTCACACCTTCTCTCTCTCCAGAGTAACCTCCCTCTCTGTGGCTTGTGTCTGTTATCGATGCCAGGGAGGGACCGGGGCGGCTGACCACAGGGAGCAGGGGCATAAAAGAAGCTCCTCTTGCATTTGCTTTTTTTGCACTTAGCCTCGTACATGTAGGATGCTGTGGAGGGTTGGGCATGTGACTCTTGGCCCGGCCATTTCTGTTTTGGCTTTCCCAATAGCAGGGAAAGTGGGAAGCATTTTCGCTCGTATGTTGTACATAAGAGATGTAAAGGCTTGGGAATAAACTAGAAAAATTTCCAGGAAGACCTGCCAGTGGCGGGGGGTGGAGGCAGATGGGGGATGAAAATCAGGAAAGTTGAATAACTTTACAGTGCGACATACATTCTTTTAGAATGAGGAATACCATATTTAAGACAAAGCGTTAATGTATTGCTACCCAGCCTTTCCCCCACTAATGTCTAAAAACTGTGTAATGGGGGGCGGTATTTAATGTGAGAACCAGGTTAGTAACTGGGACCAGGAAGCCTGAACATGTAACACCAATTCTGCTGACTTGTCGTGGCGCAGTTGTGCTTCCAAGCCCTATTCCAGGTGCTGGCTTTAACCTTTAAAGCCTTATATGTTTTGGGACTGCAGTGCCTTTCCTAACATATATTTGGCCAGATGTCCCACGCAGCATCCAAGATAGTCATCTGAGTGCTACGTACATGGAAAGTTTGATTGATGGCACCAAAGAACAGGACCTCCACAGTGGTAGCCCCTGATTATGGAATTATCTTCCCACTGAGGCCCACCTGAAACCCTCTCTGTTATTTTTCATTGCCCAGATAAGGGTGCCTCTGTGCCAGGGCAATTTAACCCAAACCCGAATATTTTATTCTGACAACAATTACAAATTCACTGCATTTACTTTTTGCAGTTTTAAAATTTAATCATAGTTCTGTGGGCAAACCAAGTTATAAATATAATAGCTTTTACATTCTTAAAACAACCTTTCACAACCTTTCCACAGGTTTTGGCAAGCGACTCCTAGCATTCCTGTCCTTCGGCTGTGCTGCCTGGGGGCCGATGGGGAACTGAAGTTCAAATCTTTTGAAGGGCACCACATTGAGGAAGGCTATCGTAAAGCAACATAGTGATATTAGATCTGCCAAGTAGTAAAAACGAGCATTTCCCCTCCAAACCTCTGATTTTTCAGAAACTCCCAGCAAAACAGTTTGTTGTGAAACAGAAGTTTCTGGAAAGGTTGCCCTTCTGGTTGTGTGTTTGGCAGCCAAACAGTCATGACAGAAAGACCATGTTCCCATTTTACAGACTCGGCAGCTGGGGTCTCAAGAGCTAAGAGAGGGATGTGGAACATGTGACCCTCCGGAAGGCATGGGGCTGACCAAAGTTGTGGGCGCTTTTAGGGGTCCCCGCATCTGTCCAATGACATGTGAGAAGGAACATCTCAGCCAGAGATGCCACGCGCAAGGCTGGTTGGAAAAGGTCATAGCCGATGTTTCCTCCAGCGCCCTCCTGTAGCCTGAATTCACCTGGCCAGGTAGATAACATAGATATCGGTGATTCATGATCAGGTTCCCTGTCTGCCAGGAAACACCACTGGCTGTCAATGATGGGAGCTGAAATCCAACATGTCTGGAAGGTACTGCATAGAGGAAGGCTGGCGGAATCTCTCTCCGAGCTTAGCAGAATATTGTAATTCTTGAGCCCCTTGGAAAGCGGGTGGGTAGAGAAATCTAACTGCGGAGTCTTTTGTGACAGGTGAGCCCATGCTGAGGTCCGGTACCTTGTCATGTCTGCTTGGATTACTCATTCGAAGTAATCACTGTGCTTCACTGTGGTCATACCTATATATTAACAGAAAGACCCAGGAAGCAGAGATCACTGTGGCCTTTTTGGTATGGAAGAGTGCCTAGTCTAGCATCAGAATCCGGAGAAAAAAGCTCACCAGGTTTTGGGGTGCAGCCCATGCTTTGCAGCAGAGCTTTGCATGAGGCGGTGGCTGTCGTAGAGAGGGAATCTCTCCTGCATGCATGAGCCGCTCTCCTCGAGAAACGGCAGCTGTTTGTTCCCCTGGCTGAAGCAAGGCTTGGATTTCTTTGACTTGCAGTGCTTTGTGGCAGCTGCTTTCTCCCCACAAATAGGGGAAGGCTGTGAGGCCTTGTAGGATGTGGCCCCCGGGAGACGGGGTCAGGGAAATGGGGTCAGGGAAAAGAGTGCACAGGTCTGAACTTAGCAAGCAAGGCTGGAGAATGTGTGACTCTCAGAAGCTGTTGATTGCATCATCCTGTGCGATTGGCTATGCTGGCTAGGGTTGATGGGAATTGCAGTCCAATAACTTCTGGAGGGCTGCACCTTCCACACCACTTTCCAAAGGTTAAGTCTAGGTTCAAATGAAATGGGCTTCAGCGTGTTGTAATACAGAGAAAAAAATAGAGAGCTGTGCTGAGCAAAAGCATTGTACCATGTGCTTATCCTGGTAGTAGAATCAGCTCTTAACACAGAATTTATTAAGGAAACTCACAGTTGCCCCGAATATAAAGGCGTTTCCTTGTCACAAATAGGTGTAACTCTTCGAAGAATAATACTCGTTATTCAATTATTTTTGTAATCAGATGAGAACGTGGCATGCCGATGGTCCAGAAAAGAAGTCCAGTTTGTGTTTTTGAAATAGTTCAGGTGTGTTGAATGAGCCATAATCAGGTTCAGATCTGTTCTGATTCCTAAAATCACAATCCTCCCTTAACGACTCAGTGCAATTCCCATCCCAGGCTAGTAGTTCCATGTCGATTTTGATTCCATTCTCCTGTTCCTTGTACTTCGCAGGTAATTCCCTCCCGGTGTTCCCCTTCACCCAGCAGAAGCTGCAAGGTGCTACTTCAGATTGCATAACAATCGCAAAGGCACAAATTAGCAACGCCTTCATAGCACAATATACTTTATTTGTAGAGTACATTTAAAAGGCACCCCTCCTAGAAAGACCAAGGTAACCTAAGAGGTTATTAATGTATGTGAGAGGGACAGCAAAATGAGAGATTTGCACCTTCAGCCCCAACCCCTCACGAAATAAAATCTGTACAAATCCTTTCAGTTTGGAGCTATGGGAGTTGGAGTTTAGCGCATCTGGAGGGAGCCAGGATGAGGAAGTCTGGCCCAAGCATAAGCCGCGTAGCTTCATTTAACTTTCTTCTTGAAAACCAAAAAAAGGCACAACAAATACGTGTTAGTTTTATGGTTCTGAATTCAGGATATATAGCCTTGAAAGGGTTAGGGTTACAGTTAGGGTTAGAGTTAGCCACCTTGAGTCCCATTTTGGGAAGAAGGCCAGATATACATGCAGTGGACAGCAACAAAGTCACCCCCATTTTTCAGAGGAACAGAATTATGTTCCGTTTCAACAAAGCTTTCCGCAAAGTGCCCCATGACGTTCTGATCAGCAAGCTGGCTGGAAGTGGTCTTGATGGAAGAACCATCAGGCGGACCCATAGGTTCAGTTCGCAATGGCCAGCTCACACTCCTCTTCTCAGAATGGGGAGGGGTCACGAGTGGGCCACCACAGGGCTCAGTCCTGGTCCCAGGACTCTGCGCCATTTTTTATTAATGACTTGGACAAAGAGGTGCAGGGATCGGTGATCAGATTTGCAGATTACATCAAACGGGGCAGGACAGCTAATACCCTGGGAAGGGAGAAAGAAGGTTCAAGACGGGAGCACGGGGCTGAAAGCAGCGGAATGAGCTCCAGCAGGGGCAAATGCCACGTTCTGCACTTTGGGACAGGGAACCAAATGCAGTGTCACAAGACGGGAGACTCTTGGCTCAATACTGCAAGTGAGAAGCATCTTGGAATCCTGGGAAGTCACAGGTTGGATATGAATCAATAATGTGACGTGGCTGCAAAACCCGCAAATGCTATATCGGGCTGCATTAATAGAAATATACCTTGCAAATCACGTGTCCGGGAAGAGGCGATGCCTTCCTTCAGCAGGGAAAAGGCGAAGAAGCACAAAGGTTGTGTGATTAGCAGGGCCTGGGTGTGTTGTGGTTGTGAATCTTTGCATAGCAGTTGCTGAGGAACAAAAAGCAGGAGTGAGCCTCTCCCTTTACACCTTATGCCCACGGTCTTCTTGTCAGGGCCTGCCCAATTCATGTTGGAACCGTGAGACGCTGGACGAGATGGACTTCCGGTCTTGTATTCAGTCTTGGAGGAGGCAACAGGGTTCCTCTTTGCTCACCAAACCCCAAACCAAACCTGCGTTCTCAGGTTATTGGCCTCTCCACTAGATTCATTTGTTTCCATAAAGGGCCCCTTTTTATGGAGATGCAGAATTAGTCCACACTCAGTCCGTTTAAATGGGTTGCATAAGGTCTTCCGGTGGCGGAGGGAGTTGCAGTGGATTCTGGTGGGACAAATCCAGGGAAGGGGCACACTGGATTTCCGTGGCTGATTCAGGTGAGAGGGACTCGGTGTGATTCAGACTGGGATCCCCGTTAAGTTCCCCGGCAAGCCAGGTGGGCGGAGGAGGTGGCTCAGGTGGATCCAGGTCATCAGACTGAAGCGGAACATGGACCAAGCCACTTAACCCCTCAGAGGCAGCCACTTGCGTGCTGGTCGAAGACACAGAGTTATCAGTTGTTGCAGGGTTGCTTCCTTTCTCCGTTCCTTCAGCACTGGGTTTAGGTGTGGTATCCAGATTCTCTCCTGATTCAGCTAATTGCCCTTCTGCATTTTCCATGAGCAGGGTATCCCTGTGAAATTTCCAGGGCAGAAGAGAGAGAACAGACATGCGCTTTGCGCCAGGTACAGCGTCTTTCTCTGCACTAACATCTGGGATGTCTCCATCCGCAAACGGGGAGCGGCCGGCCCAGTGGGGAAGGGGTGCAGCTGCCTTTTTCCACCGCCTCCACAGAAAGATGCCCACGATTACTATGATCATGAAGATCAGGATAATCCCAATTAGTACCGCAACTATTACGTGTGCATCAAAAGATTCGGGTTCTTCGCCTGCGGGAAGCCTGGGCTTGGTGGTTGGTGTTTGCCGTCCATTTTTCGTAGGGTTTTCTGGTTGGCTCGTCTGATGGAAACGAGCAGAGGAGCTGAATACTGCTGTAATTGGGACTGGAGATTCAGTTGGAGAAGTAGCATTTGCAGACCCCGTGGACTTAGCAGAAGCAAAGCTCCCCCTCAGTTGTCCACAGAAGAGAATTAGGATGATGGGGTGGGTGTCCATTGCTTTTGCTTTAATGCCAGTGAACTCTCCTGCGGCACCAAAAGAAGAAAAGCAGTTAGTTCTCCAAGTGCCACATTTTGCTCTGTAAAAGTGTGGTAGCAAAAATAAAACGTTTTTTCTTGTGACTAATGTACTGTTAGGTTTCTGTGGTGGTAGCCAGATGGAGAATTGTATCCTAGCTTTATTTACGAAAAGGTTTCTAAACTGCCTTTCAGGCATAAGATGATTTCTTTCTTGAGTGCTCCCTCTGTCTCCCTGGGAGTGTGAAAGGCTGCAAAGGTGGCCTCAGAAGACCCCACTATTTATCTTTGTACACCAGTCTCTCTTCAGAGCATGAAAAGAGGCAAGCCCAGAACACTGATCCATACAGGAGCCGAACAGGCACCCTCTGTCTCTCTGCACTGAGGAAGACACAACCATTCCCAACCAACCAGCGCTGGAATGTGGAGGAACTGCTATTCCCATAGCAGAGCCCAACCGAAAGGCAGTAAAATTACAGAGATGAGTCATGCAGAGATGCAGCAGGAAACGTCCTTTCAGGGAAGGGCTTAGGAGCCTGTTGGGCTTAGGAGCTTTGCCTTGGCGCTCACATGCACTCACTCTCTTTCTTTCTCAATCTGTGCATGCACATGTGATTGAATTAAGTTTAGGAAATATTAGAAGTAAGGCAGCCTTCCCCAGCCTGGTAATCTTCCGATGTTTCAGTCTTCCAACTCCCATCTTCCCCAGCCAGCATGCCCAATCACCATGAATGATGAGCCTGTCCAGATGATAGGCTGGACATGCACATGGTGGGCATGTCGTGAGCGGAGCCGGGGGTCAGACTAGATGGCCCAGGAGACCCCTTCTGACTTGCTCTGTTTCTGTGTTTCTAATGCTGGGAGATCAAAGCCTAAAATGCCAGGAGAGCACCGGGTACCAGATTGGGGAAGGGGGAGGGGAGGAGGACTGGTTTTCTACCCCTAGTTCCTAAAAGTGCTGCCTACACTTATTCTGTAATTTCTCAAAGCATTGCATTGCCCAGCACGGCAGAGAGCGGAAGGGTGACAAATGCAGGAAACACCATGAAATGATAACATGGCGGCAGCCACAACAAGTCCCGCCTGAACACGCATTTTTAAGATAAAAGGTCTGTAAAGGCTGGTGCAACACTTTAAGAAATGCGTCCACCTGGTGCCAGAAAACAAAGGGTATTTGAGAGACGTCGCTGGAAAGCTTGCATTCCTACATGCCACACTCCTTCTGCTGGAGTGGTGAAATTAAAATGTCCCCTGGACTGAAGCTGGAGCACCAAGCCCAGCTCCTTTTCAGGGAGGCAGGGAGAAGGCTGGGGGAGCCCTGCTGGAGGGTTGTAGCCCGTCAGCAGCCTAAGAATGCCCTGATGGCAGTCCTGGGAAAGTGGAACTGCACCATGGAGTCCTATTTTAATCACGGGCTGTCCTTAACAGAATGGCCTGGGTAAGGGAATAACATTTTTAAAGTGTCCACCCACCCCTGTAGCTTCAGAGATGGAACTGGAATTCTAAAAATACAATCTAGTTCTTTTGCTCTAAATACCACTTGCAAAGCCCACTCTTTTTTTTGGAGCGCGGCAGAGAATATGCACATGAAATCCATTCACGACTTTGTGGCAGTTCAAAATAGTCAAATCCGTCAGTCACTTTTAACACTTTCCGTTCCAAACAAAGCAAACCATGAGAAGTCCCATTAAATTTAGAAGGACTTGTTTCTGTGTGAACAGATATATAGTTCACAGGGCAGATGTGTTTTATTACCCTGCATTTATCCCATGCCTTTCTTCTTGCAAAAAATCCAAAGCAGTTTACAAAGCTCCCCTCTTCCTCCATTTCATTCTCATAACAACAACCCCACGAGGTAGGTTAGGCTGAGAGTTAGCAACCCAGTAAATTTTCATGGCTGGGCGAGGACTGGAGCCCAGCTCTCTTGAGTCCCAGTCCTGTACTCTAACCACTGCACCTAACTGTCTCTTATTGTATTACCCTTATATGCAAAAGTTAAATTCCAAAGTTTTACTAAAGGTACATCAAAGGAGGACAACCCCAAGTAGGAAAATGAGAATGGAATGTATGCATTTGCTGCTGTATCTGAGAAGTAGGCTAAATTCCACGGGGAGGTGGTTGTTTTCGGAAATCACTGGGCTTCTTCCAGGGGTTAGAAACCTGAGGCCTCACCATCTTGGTGTTCTCATTTACTCTTCAAAAAGAGTGCCCTCTTTAATCAAATTTATTCCCCACCCCACCCTGAGCACAGGAAGTAAGCAGTTGTTCTAATTTGGATTCTGGTGATAGTAACCCACCAAGGAAAAGCCCAGGTCACAAGCATCGAGCTCTTAATCAAGCTTCAGCAAGAGATTTGGAGAGAACCCCCACCTTAGTTTTAATATAATTTGCATGTGGTCAGAAGTGCAAGGCTCATTGAGACATTCTAAAGAATAAAATACACAGTATGACGAACAAGGCTGTTCCCTTTCAGCTTTACCTGTGAGCTAATACTTGCTTTTTAAATTTATTTTTTAGCTAAAGGAAGGGTAATTAAGTCTGGCTTACCTGTTCATTATTGTCTCCTGCACTAACCGGCTGCTTGTTTTTAAGCTCACATTTTAATGTTAACAAGTGCAGGGAAGTGCGAATGCAGCAACTGGTTTTAAATGGTTGATGTTTCTCGTGTTGCAAAAGGATGCTATTTTGACATAAAGAGGAAGTTTATCAACACTTAGTGCAGGAAACACCAAAAACTGAGAAGTGATTAAGAATGTGAATGTCTTTGGCCAGACCAAGGCTTTAGCGAGGGCATCAGTCTTTCAGAAGCGCTTTCAATTCCTGTCTAACCAAATGGAAGCAGATGGGAATCAGGGTGTGTGTGTGTGTGTTTTACCTCTGTCTTGGTGAAGAGAGAACATGATTAATCAAAGCTTATTACACAGGATAACTATTATATTAACGTAGTTGCATATGCTTCTATTAGTTTTTCTGATGGAAGACAAGCCATGTAATTGTTTAGAGAGGCTTAACGGCAAAGTAATTGTAGATTTAAAACTGTCTTGCCAGTCGGTCCCTTCTCTACCATTAAAAAATTCAGAGCAGCTTGTGAGGCTGTACACTTCCCTTTTGCACGTGAATGCCCTACAGCCCTTCCCACAGTTATTTTAAAAGTTATGTCTTCACCAACGTGGTTTGGACAACCAGGACATGGTTGCACATAGTCCCTTTCTGCCTCCAAGCAGTGTGGCAAGCCCGGAAGCCACAGAAAACCGTGGAGAGTTTCCATTACAAGGCAAGTTTACTCAATGGCTTCCAAACAAGCCAGGATATAAAGTTGTCTTTGAATCCTGGCTTATTGGAAGCCATTAACCATAGCGCCTAGCTTGGATGTAGGTGTGGTTTCCAGGGTTGGTTGTTTGATCATGTCAAGGGAGCAGTGAGAAGGGAGCAAAGGGATTCCGTGCTGGAGTATGAAGCTCATGAATTGCCTTGTTTACTAAGCCAGGATTTGATTGTCCAGATATAGCGATTGACCTTAACTATGCTTTATGCTGTCTGGATTCCCACTTAATTTGGGCTGTCAGGCCAATGTTAGTGCTTGGTCCACTTGGGGGAACCCACTGGCGCAACAGGGGGAGTGTCAGACTCGGGCAATCCAGGTTTGTTTGTTTATCTGTTGCATTTACATCCCACTTTTCTCCCATTGTGGAAGTCAAGTCAGCAACTGAGGAAACTAGGAACATGTGGCCATGTCTTCATAGAATCGTGGAATGATAGACTTGGAAGGGCCATCAGGTCTAATTCTTGCGAAGTGCAGGGCACCAAGTTCAACCCTCCCTCTCAGAGGACTGTCCGGTTGCATCTTGAATGCCTCCAGTGTGAGAGAGCCCACCACTTCCCCAGAGCACTGCTTCCATTCTTATGCCGCTCTAACAGTCAAGAAATGTTTCCTGATATCTAGCTGGAATCCGGCTTCCTGTAACTTGAGCTCATTATCCCAAGTCCTGCACTCGGGGATAACCAAAAGGAGATCCTTGCCTTCCTCTTTGTCACAGCCTTTCAAGTACTTGTAGAGAGTTGTTGCCCTCCTGAACCCTTTCCAGCTCGTCTGCATCTTTCTTGAAGTGTGTTTCCCAGAACCGCACACAGTACTCCAAAGGAGGCCTAACCAGTGCTTAGCAGGGAGGAACGAGGACTTCGTGTGAGTTGGAAGTGATGCATCTATTAATACAGCCCAAAATAGCATTTGCCCTTTTTGCAGCCACGCCACATTGGTGACTCATACTTAGCTTGTGATCTGCAACAGTTCCAAGATCCTTCTTAGTTACAGTATTGTTGAGCCAAGTATTATTCTGAGAGTTCTTCTGCCAGCTTCTTTATGACTCTAGGATGGAGTTCAACAGACACTGGCTATATCAACGCAATTAGATGATCCTTGACCATTTGCCTATCAATCCTGAGCTTCCCTCCTCCTCCTCCTCCAGCTTGTCCTTCCCTTTGTCAGGAAGGCCATAGATCTTCTTTTGGGAGAAGACTGAGCCAAATAGGTACTAGCCCTTCTGCTTTTCTTTGTCATCTGTTATCATTTTGCCCCCCTCACCGAGTAGCTGAACCCCCATGTCTTTCCTCTGTCTTTTACTCTGAACATATCAGAAGAAGGCTTTTTGTGGCTTTCAGCATCCTCCCTCGCTAGCCTCAATTTATTCATCGTTTTAGCCTTCCTGGCGCCATCCCTGTAATTCCGTGCTACCTGTCTGTGTTCTTCCTTTGTAGCCTGGCCTTTCCTCCACTTCCTGTACATGCCATTCCTTCACGACACTTGTCCCTCTTTTCCGGGATCACAGGAATGGCAAAAAGCAGCCACTACATGAAGCCATCCTGGCAGTCCTTCCTTCTGGGGACCACTGCGGACAGAGTTACGTAACAGATAGGGCAGCCTTCTCCAGCTGTGTGGGGTGACAACACCCAGCGTGATCCATGGCTGACTGAGTCATGCTGGAAGTCGTAATCTTGCGCAGCTGGAGGGCACCAGGTTGGGGAAGGCTGATACAGGGCTATAGCTAATGTTTGTCTTCCTCGGAACAGACCAACAGGAACCAAGAAGACTAAAGTGACTAAAGAAGACATCGGTTTCATCCCGTTGCTCGGTTTGTTACGCCTGTGACAGCTTCTTATTCTCATGGAGAGCCGAGTTGTTACGTGGGCCTGGCTTTTTCCTCCCATGTTCTTGGCTGCTAAATTGCATTAAGGGAGTACTGAAAGTCCACATTAGACATTTGCCTGGCTGTGTTTCCATATGAGCCGTTTCTGTAGTAGCTGATGGCATCCAAAGTAACTGCGAAAGGAAGTACAAGGTCCCTTTGCGGTCGCAAGTGGGTGTTGCGTAGTTGCGCATCCTTCCTCCTCCTCCTCCTCGAGCTAAGTTACTGTTTTGCTTCCAAGGAGATGTTGCTTTTCTGCTTTCGGCTTTGCTTCCTGCCAGAGGAGCTGCTGATCTTGTGGAAGACGGCGTGACCAGAGATGCAGCATCTTCAGCCCAATCAGGGTCCCATTTGGACCTCCCGGGGTTCCTGCTTGGACCGTGCCCTTGCCTTGCCCCCGCTTCTTCTCTCATCCCCCTGTCTTTTGGTTTCTCTTCCTTCATGCACTTTCCCCCCTCTTCTAAACAGTTGACATGCTTCCCTTAAGACTTTGTTACCGACAGCAAGCGCTTTAAGGTAAAATATGCTGCTGTCGTTTGCCCCAACCGCCACTGGAACTCAGCCCCTGAAAGCTTTTCAGAAATGCAAGTCAGCCCTTGAGAGTCAGCAGCCCTGGGCTGGGCTTGTCTCTGCCAGCTTCCCATGGACACGGAAACCTCCTGCACGAGGGGAATAGCAGTGGTGTCGGGGCTCGCCTTGTACCCTCTGTCCCAACTCTCAGCTAAATGATCCTGTGGAGAAATTTTTCTGAAGGTTGGAGTTACTTGGTGTGGAATGCAAGCTTGGTCTGGCTTTTAATGTTTGCTCCCCATTTTCCCTTCAGACGTGAACTTGGCTTGACTGCCATCACAATAGAGTTCCTGGGGCCAGAGGTCCCAGGAGATGCGGTTGGAGTATAAATAGCAGGTGGCCTGGGAACTACACATCCCAGGGCTCCTTGCAGCCATGGAACAAATGCCAGCATGCTCTTTGGCATGTGATATATATTTATTTATGGCTTTTGTATACCGTCCAGCTGCCACAGTCTCAGGAGGCCCTGTGAGTTCCAGTGGCACCTATAGTTTTTTAGTTCTTTCCTATAGCTTTTGAGTGTCAGGGAGCCCCTAAAGCAATCTCCCCCAGCTTGGGCCATCCATATATTTATTGTACCACAACTCCCAGCATCCCTGGCCATGCTGGGGGCGGCTGTCAAAGAATCCATAAAGGTACCTCTAGAGCATCTTTCTTCCTCTCTGCAATGAGTTTCTTCCACGCTTTTCGTCTCCGAGTAGGTTTTGTGGTGCAGCTTCCACTTTCTAGCTTAGTTCAGATCTCATGTCTACCCCCAAAGCTGGGGGTGGGGGGGGGGCTTTGATAGTGGATCTCATAGAGAACTCCCTCCCCACAACAGTTGTGGATTCCCCCCACTTCCTACTGCAGGGTCCCTACACACTTTCCTTAGCAAATCCATCCCTTTCCACTTTTCCATCCCTCCCTCGCATTATTTTATTTTATTTATTAAAACATTTTTTATTAAAACATTTTAAAGCATTAGCCACCTTGGAGCAGGGAAGGCCGCCTTGTGCCTTGTCAGGCTGTTTGTCTCATCTTGCTTGGTACTGTCTATGTTTGCTGTCTCTCTTGACAACCCGCCTTCCAGGAAGTCATTATTATTATTATTATTATTATTATTATTATTATTATTATTATTATTAGTATAACATTTCTATGCCGCCCCTTGCCGAAACCTCGGGGCGGCTTACAACATGATAAAATACATTGAAATACAATAGTACATAATAAACTACCATTAAATATAAAAATACAAAAAAATACATTGATTTACAAATACAAAATTAAAATTATCAGTATAAAATAAAAATATAGGAGGAGAAAGAAAAGGAAGAAGAAGTTGCCCAGGCCAGATCATATGTTTTAACAATTGAAATGATGTTTAAATAAAAAGGTCTTTACCTGGCGCCGAAAAACCAGTAACGACGGTGCCAGGCGGACCTCTTTGGGGAGTGAATTCCATAGGTTGGGCGCCACCGCAGAGAAAGCCCTCCTCCGGGTACTTACTCTCCTAATTTCTTTCATGGAGGGTTCCCGGAGAAGGGACTCTCCCGCAGATCTCAAAGGGCGGTCGGGCATATACGGACGTAAGCGCTCGTTCAGGTAGCCTGGACCCAAGCTGTTTAGGGCTTTGTAGGTCATAATCATTCGCTGAGTGAGGTGCATGTCCAGCGAGTTGCAGCCCCTTCCTTCCACCAGGAATCCTTCGGATTCGCTCCAGCAAGCGGCTCATGCATGCATTCCAGCAAACTGGAGCTGAAACGTCTATCAGTTATCCACCCTTCAGGGAGAACTTTTGTTCTTTACTAGGCTGTGAAAGCATGCTTTGATGAAAGCTTGTATTTCCTGCACATCTGCAGGGTGCAGTGGTAGTTCTCTTTTTCTTCCTCCTCCTCTTTTTTGAAGCCTCTGAGCGACCTTTGTTAATGCCTTGCCGTCATCTTGTTACGATCCAGATCCCCACCCCAGGTCTGCTCAGATGTCAGACTACAACTCCTATCATCCTCAGCCAGGCTGGCAGTTAATAAGCAGCGTAGCCCAGCACATCTGAAGGGTACCAGGTTGGGGAAGGCAGAGACTGGACTTCCTCCTGTCAGTAAACCTTATTTCTTGCGGGAGAGGGGAAATCCAGCCTACTGCTTCTTCAGAAATAAAGGTATAAATGAGTGGGCAGTGCATTTGTTTGAGACTCAAGTTACAAGTGCTCTTGAAGGGACGGGGGAATAGGCCTAAGGTGGAACCACCTGCATTACGTCTTGACCTCTTGACCGAGGCCATCTTGGTCTGATTGCCTCACCCTGCAAAAATGCCCTTGGGGATTCGTTCCATGCCAAGTGCTTTCAAGGGATGGATTAATCATTCGGCTAAGTGTGGAAAAGCAGAATATCCTGGCCAGTTTAGGAAGTCTGGCTATGGTGTCATTCTCCATATGTTCCTTCCCCTCCTCTCTGGGGTGTGAAATCATCGTCTGCTCCCTGAGCCAAGCTCATTCAAAAGAAGCACACCGCATCATAGAGAGGAGAACAGGGCAGCCGGGAGCCCCAACCTGTAGGATTTGAGCCTCTGATCACGAGGACCTCCCCTTGCCTTGGGCTGGAACCCCCAAGAGCAAAGCGATTGCAGTGCTTCAGAGGTTTGGCTACAGCCCCCTTGCTGGGGCTACAGGAAGTCGGCCTGCAAGTCAGCTGGCACAGACAGGGGAGTGAGTGCCTGAGCTGAGTCAGTCCTCCCTTGGGCCTTTGCACGTCCCTGTCCCAAAGGCCCCCTCCTCATTAAGCTGGAGGAGGAGAGGTAAGCTGCCTTAAGCCCTTTGTAGGAAAAAGGCAGGCTATAAATTGAAAAATAAATAAATAAAAGAGAGAGACGTGAGCAGGCAGCAGTGAAAACCTTTGCAGCTCACCGCTCCATCCGCATTGGAAGCGAAGGCAGCACTGGAGACCATGCGGAATATCTCAGGCATGAGACAGGAAGAAGCAGATGGGAGTGAGGCAATTGCCTGGGTGGGTCTACTCTGGCGAAAGGATGCTGGCAGAGCAGAAGGCACGTTTGTGGGTCATCTGTGAAACATCCTCCCCCCCACCACCCATGCTCCCTGCTGCTAAATGCAGCCCGACAGCAAGCCCCTCGCTGCCTTTTTCTCACTTTTAATCCCAATTTTAATCCCAACTTTTGACTGCTCTGCCGCTTGATGATTTGTGTTGTCCAGTGGGTTTTCCTCTTTGCTGAGGTCCTGGTTTTGTCCCGTCAGCTACTCAGAGAGTCCCTTTTGGGCTGAGCATGGGCGATCAATTAGCTTAATAAATACACCAAGTGAGTCCTCTGGGTTCAAATCTGAATTGCTGGGTCAGCGTCGTTGTATTTCAGATATTTCTAAGGCTTAATCCTATGCATGTTTAGAGAAAGCCCTCCAACTTGCATCCTGGCTGGTCTTTTCTTTCTGAAATGCGTAGGAACGCACTCTGCACGTTTAGCGGATTCCCTTTCGGCCTTGTAGTGGAACTACTTTAACAAACTTTGCAAGCAGGTTTTCTCAAGAAAGACGGGGCTAGTACGTCTCGTGGTGCCTACAGGCATGACAGCAGAGTTGGTTAAGATTGTGGACCTGTGACATAGATTTTTCCAGCGGTGTTGAAAATAGGTAGCCTGGCCCGGCCCCAGGAAAATGGGCATCCATCCCTTCCCCTTTCAGCCAAGTTACTCCTTCTGTAGTCTTGTATATTACTGGTTGTTCCTACTGCACTTGGTAAAGTTGGCTCAAAATAATGCCACATGGTGCTGGATTTTATTGAGAATAAATGTCATTAAACATGGCAACTAAAAAGAGAAGATACTTTGGGGATGCCATCCGGAGACCTACCAACATTGCCTAGGGGGGCCTTGGATTGGTGAGTGTCCTAGCCGAGAGCTTGGAAATCGAGCTGGACTCCAATTTTGGAGGCCCTCTTCTACTCAGCATGGTACTTTCCATCCCTGCAGAACTGATAGTGGAGGTAGGGAAGGGAAGTGCAAAGCACCCATCCTCAGGGATCCTTGTGGTGCCTCAGCCTCTCCCCCTTGCAGGGAAGAAACATGCATTTAGATGGCCGAAATCCCTGGAAATCAAGGGCAATCGCAGCCTCCAAGCATCTCCCATCTTCCATGGGATGCCCATAATCCTGCAAGTGCATTTATAGAATTACTACCCAACAATCCTTAGAAATTGGGGTTGATGTTTGGTGGGCGGAAGCAGCTTTAAAAAAATCTAACTGCTACCCCACCCCTTTACCGTACACTCGACCAACACCAAGTTCAGCTTGGGACCCTCCACTCTCTGTGCGGTACCTCTGAAGTCCAGATCTTTCCCCTCCAAATGTACCTGATGGCAACATAAGAAGAGTCCTGCTGGATCTGACCAGAGGCCCATCTGGATCCGTATCTTGCTGCCTACAGTGGATTAAGGTCTGAGTGTGGAAGGATCCGTTCTTGGTTCCTGTTAGAGGTAAAGTTATTTGAACTTGAAGAGTTCTTATTCTCAGTTCCTCCCAGATTCAAATTCACCTTGATCTCTAATACTAACTTTTGGCCCTCTTCAAACCAATTGGTTCAATCTGAATCTAAGCATTTGGATTGGCATTTAAATTTGAATTAATTAAATCTGGCATTCATGTTGAAATTATCTGTAAAGGATGCCTTGCTTGGTTCATGTTAGAAATGAAGGTCATCTTCAAGCAGAGCAGAAATCCAAGGAAGAAAAAAACTTATTTGAACTTGTGAACTTTGGTTGAGAACAAATTGGGCACCCCACAAATTGGTTAGTTGGTATCAGCGTCCTAATATGTATTAAGATAAGGTGGTTCCAAAATCTCCTGTAAAACTTTTTAATCTTTTTGTCCCTTTCTTTCATGAATGCATACTCAACACACTCACATTTGTTTTAAATTACTTACAAGAAACGACATTACAGAATCTGAACATAAACTTGATCGTAATAAGTTCATTTCTGTGGTGCTTGGGCAGAAAAATCCCAGGTGGATTGTGTTCAGGGTGCAATCCCATAAAAAGATCCCGAATGCTTGTTTTTTCTGGACCTTATCAAGTTCCTCCCTGAACACAAGGCAGAACAAAAGGGTTTGAGCTGGAAACGTTCCTTGCTCTCTCTCTCTCTCTCTCTATGCAAGCATTCGTATCAAAGGGCAAAGCAGAAAGGAGCAGAACCTGTTAGTACCCTGATGGAAGGACACTTTTGGGGAAGTCTGCCAGAAAATGACCTCTAGGAGTTCATAAACAACCCCGAGGCTTGGGAGAATGGGAGCGACATGTCCTTCCACAGTCTTACAGGAGAAGCACTTCTGTAAGTCCCATGAGGCTGAAGGACCAGGGGTCAGGCAGATGAGAGTTCACACCTCCGCCGTGGTCCTACTCACACATTCTAGCGCAGGAAGAGCGCACCTGCGTGCCTGCATGCGTTTTCCAGAGGCTTTATGTCAAAAGCCCAGCTGCACCTGCCGGCCACCACCGTGACTGGAGGTGCGTGTGGATGCTAGGTCCATTCTGCTTTTCCAGAAGTTGCTGACATCTTGCTCACGCGGCATTCAGATCTCCGTTCAAAGGCGCCTGTACTGAGGAGCTGTGAGGACTAGTTGATACCTGAAGTAATATGGGCGCTTGACTCTAAGCTAATGCCTTATGACCTGTAGCACCTGGAAAGTTATCAGCCGCTTGTAAATACCTGGGACCAAACGTCTCTGCATGCAGCCTTCAAGCTCCCGCCCCCTGCGCACCCAGTTGGGAGATCTGAGCGATGCTTAAATCTCCGCTTTGGTTATGGCACCACTGCGCGTCGTCGTTGGTGTTTCCTTTTCCGCCAACCCCTTGTGCCTCTGCCTGTCTGATATCTCACTAGCAAGCATCTTGCCCACCTGGTCCCCTGTTTTTCCTTGCCCTGCAGCCACCCTCTGTGGCCCCAAGCTTGAGGTCGTGGGGTTTGTGCCTGACGACTCATTGGCCATCCTCTGCAGCGTCTCTAGTCCCGCTGGCCACAAGCTGCTAGCGCTCAGGAAGTCCCCGTTGCTCCTTGGAAGGCGCTTGCCCGGCTGCCTTCTCTTGATGAAGGACAGCTTGCTTGCCATGACCACCACGATCATGAGCAGGCACACACAAATGAAGACGAGCACCCCGATGACGATGAGGCAGATGAGCAGTAGCCTTTTATTGCCTTCTTCGCAGAGTTCAGCTTTACTCTGGTCCTCGCCAGGAGTCGCATGTTCTTGGCCCGTACCAGAGAGAGTGAAGGAGGATGCTGTCGCCTCCGATGGAGAGGCTGAGGCAAAAGATGGCATTGATGTCTCTGGGGAGGAGGACTTTAGAGGTGTAGTTGTCTGCATCGTATCCATTGTCGTCTCCTGGGGAGCCAGTGTAGTAGGAGGCGAGCTCATGCGTGTGGGGGGCGAGCTCGTTGTGGTTTCGTGAGTGGAAGCGGAAGGGCTTTCTGTTGTTGTCAAGGGAGTCATAGTCATGTTTGCTCTTCCTTCTAAGCAGAAGGATATGATGGTTCCCAAAAGGAAGCCCAAATGCACGCAAGATTTTCCTGCTGCTTTCATGCTTACGGCACGTGCGTCACCTGCAAGAAGAGCGAAGCAGTACGGTTAATCGGCCTGACACCCCGAGCGAGGACAGGCCGACCCAGGCGGCCCTTGGCACGATGGCACGCAGCTGAATGCCAAATGCTTCCGCGTGCCATCAGTCCGGGCTGCCGGTGAGAACCCTCTGCCCCTCCCTGGCAGCCTGCTGTGTGGCTCAGAAGGAAGGAGGCGGAGGAAATGGGGCTGGCAGGAAGAAAAGGGGTGCCCTACCCACATTCAGCCGTGGCTCTCCCCACTCTGGGTCTGCCCCTCACCTCAAACCAACGGATCACCCATAAGCGATGCAGCCCCGGACAGGGAAAAGCTGCCTACCCCTGCTCTATAGACTTCGCCGAGAAAGATTTCTCATGAGGTTAACAAGCAGTGCACCTAAATGCTTTCTTGGCATGTTCTGCTTTCCTGATTGGTTAACCTTCTGTACCGCTACGTTTAAGGTAAAGATATACCACATTTCAAAAAACTGTAAAACCTACAAACTCAACATAGCAAACAGATTAACAGATGAATCTGGCTTTAGTCCAATGGAGTTTTCTCCAACCTGGTGTCTCCAGATGTTTTGGACTGTAGCTCCCAGCATTTCTGGCCATTGGCTAGGCTGGATAGGCTGATGGCAGTTGAACTCCCAAACATCTGGAGGGTTTCAGGTGGGAGAATTCTGGTCTGAGTTTAATGACATTCATTGCTAAGCTGATTGAAGGCCGATCACTTGTCATTCATGTTCTGTCTTCCCCAGCGCTGTAGATATTATGGAAAAAAATAGTTTCTTTTGGTTATTTATAGTGCCTTGTGTTCTGTTAAAATTGGAATGGATAAATATCATGGCTGTTTTCCCATCTGTGCTGAAACTTAAGACTGTTCTCCTGAAGATTGTTCTAGAAGCCAAGAATGCTTGGCTAAAATTAAAGGTTTTTTTTAATATTAGGACCACAATACCTAATTTGTTCCTCTGAAATTACTTTGGAGTACTTGAGCTGCTCCCAGCACCTTTCCTGTACCTGCAGTGGCCTTCACTCCTGTGAGCAATTTCCAGCAGGACAAATCCAAAAAGCCAGGTACTCCTGTAATCCTGAATACTGATCCCAAGGCAGATCTGTAAATATACCGGAGAGCTCTAAAAGGCAAACTTCCTTAAGAAGGCTAGTCTTTGAGGTAGCGTCTTGGTGGTTGGAGGGTTGAACTGGGGACCCAGGAGATCTGGGTTCTAATCCTTACTGGGCCATGAAAGCTTATCAGGTGGCTTCGTGCCAGTCATGCATTCTTATCCTAAGCTACCACACAGGGTTGTGTTGGGAGAAAAAGATGAAGCTGTGTAAGCCAGCCTTCCCCAACTGTGTGCCTTTTAAACGCATCTGGACTGCAACACCCAGAATTCCCAGTTAATGACCCTGTTAATGTCTGTTAATGACAACAGAAATTCCCAGCTAATGACCCATTCTGGGAGCTGTGGCCCAAATGCCTCTGAAGGCCACCAGGTTGGCGAAGGGCGGTGTAGCCATATTGGACTCCACAAGAGTGAAAAAGGTAGGATATAAATGCAACAAGAATAAAAATCTTATTTGGTCCAGGTTTTGGATCCATGCAAAGCCCTTCTTTGTGTTTGACAGCACCAACAGGAGGAATAGGAGTGGATTAATGTTTTAGGACATGTTGTAGATCTGTGGGGACACAGCACGCATGTGAGTAAGAAGGAGATCGTGATGTCACAAAGCTTGTTCAAACAGAGAACAGGGCTCAGGGCACACGGCACGCCCTGTGTCGCACGTAGATGCCCTCAAAAGCCTTGTGACCTCGCCTTTCAGTGCTTTGAAGCCTTTCCAAATGCACATTCCACTGCCACCCCAACTTGCCTTCTGCCCATCATGCGATCCATCCGGCTCAATATAGGAATCAGCACATAGGTTTCTAGTCCTCATTGTTGGGTAGTGGTGGCCCCTTATGGACCCTGTGGGCTGTACCTGCTGAGTGTGGAGCGAGCAGTCAGGCTCTGGCAACTTCTGGCCTAGGCTGTCGACAGCCTTCCTGCCCTGCATAGTTCCCCACCCCAGAAATTCTGTGTCTCCCTTCTCCTATCAGTTTTCCTCATCCCCTGTGCCTCTCTGCTTTCCTTCCTCTTACAACACACTGCCTGGGTGTAGCCCATTCTGACTGGCAGCAGCTCCCTGGGGTCCCAGGTGGAAGGATCCCCATCACCTCCTACTCAGTATCCTCCTCCTGAAGATGGGAGGATTGAACCCAGAATCTTCTGCATGCGAAACATACTGTCTTCCTCTGAGTTGCGGCCTCTCGTTTTTATCAGCGAGGAATGAAGAAGCAGTTTTATTCTGGCTCTGATTTTGGGCCATCTAGCCCAATATGGTCCATGGTGTCTTTGTCGGCCCAGCTGCCCCTCCACAGGAGAAGCTCTGCCCCATATTTTCTTTTTTTTACCCCAAGAATGAGGAGACAGACTAGGATGCACAGTAAATGCATAACTGCTCCACTCTATTTCTTGATTCAAGCAAGACTCGTGGAGTCACGGGAGACCTGGGGCATCTATAACTCTGCTAATAGTTCAGTTTCCCCCTTACCCCCTTCCGAGTTTCCTGATATTGTTAGATTGCCCTGCATGGCGCCGTTCACACTGTGCTCGAAGCTTTCACAAAGATGCCCATCCTTGGCACACTCTGATTACTCTATTGCTGTCTATTTGCTTCCACTGTTAGTACAAAGCACCCACTGTTAATTGTACTGCTCGATGGTAGATGTTGAGGATTTTACTTAAGCAGACAAAAGCCGAAGAACGGCTCTTTATCCACCTTGGTTCACTCCAGCTAAATAGCTATTTTGTGGGAGAACAAAACGGGACTTGCCCCAACCACCTTGGCAGGTTCCTGATAGTTTCACGGTCTTTCAAGCGGCTCTCCTTTCTTCTGCAAATAACCTTTATTCTGCCAGAAATCACCTTTACAGCCCAATAACCAGTGGGCCTTGCTTCCCCCCCCCCCCGTCTTTTTTCCCAATACGTTTCCTGCTCTTAGTGTACACTAATCTGAACAAGATAGTTTTGCTTTTAAAATATTGTAATCTGCAGGATACATTACAAGGAAATGCAGACATACAATCCAACGAAAAGGTAAATACAGGCTTACCTGGAGGGAGAGGTTGACAATGTTTGGCTTTCAAGTTCTGTAACTTAGCTAAAGGCACCTTGGTATTGTGTTCTGCCAGCAGTACTAACAGCTCGAAACTGGGGATTTTTTTTTATACATTCAAGTGCATGTGCGCCCGAAACATGGTGTTTAGTTCTCCATTTAGAGAACTAAACCACAAAGCTGACACACTTCCTCTCTGGTGTAAGTATACCATGACATCTTAGAGGAAGGAGGGGAAGAAGAACTGTTCTGCCCAAAATTAGTCTCTGGATTGCAGGATAAAGCACAAAAACATCTTTGCTTTTAGGGTGGAAAATCTTTTTCTCTGCCATAACCGTGCTCACATTAAGCCCAGCCTGTTTTTACCTGACTGTTGCTTTCCAGGCAGCTGGGGACAACATCATGGTCAACCATTTTTGTCCAAGGATGGACAAATTATGAACAAGTCTGCCATAATCGAGTGCTGAGTTAGTCCAGTTCTTAGAGGCACGGCGGTGTTTTCAGAAACGTGGAGCTCTGTTTGTGGGCTTTATATGAGGTTCACCCACAGTGCATCTTGATTTTCACAGTTGCGGCTAAATTTAAAATGGGTTATTTTCACATATCATAGCTGAATTCAGCTTGCCAAAGGAAGTAGAATTCATGGCTTCCAGGGCGCTGATGGGCAGGCATCCAGTGGGGTGTGACCACGTGCTCTTTGGAAAGGGATCATCAAAAGAAGGAAGTATTGGGTTTAGCGACTTGAAAGCCTATCCCGAAGTGAAACGGGCTACGTGTTGAACACACGCCACTACCCATGGCTGCTGTTGAATGCCTCACTCGTGACAAGAAGGAAGGGACCAATAAGGAATCACGTTTTATTTATTTATTTCTTTATTTATTTATTAAAACATTTCTATGCCGCCCCTTGCTGAAGCCTCGGGGCGGCTCACAGCAGAAATAAAATACAATAAAATAGAAAAATAACAATATAAAATTAACAATATAAAATAAATAACAATACAAAAGAAGTCACCCTGGCCCGATAAATAAGCAGATATTGTTAACAATTAAAATGACGCTTAAATAAAAAGGTCTTCGCCTGGTGCCGAAAAACAAATAACGATGGCGCCAGGCGGACCTCTCTGGGGAGCGCGTTCCATAGATTGGGCGCCACCGCAGAGAAAGCCCTCCTCCGAGTACCTACCCTCCTAATTTCTTTCATGGAGGGTTCCCAGAGGAGGGCCTCCCCCACTGATCTCAAGGGGCGGCTGGGCTTATATGGGCACAAGCGCTTCTCTCCACTGGCTACGCTTCTCCTAACATATGACGTTTTACTCAGGAGAATATAAAATGAGCTCTAGCATAAGGGTTTTCATCCCAAATGATGCGTATTCTTATATGTGCAGAATTTGCCTATTCCCAGCATGGTGCATTCTTTGTATTCCTTTTCCAAATTCCTAGGCTAGTGAAATACAGAAATGAAAAGACAGAGTGCGCCGCAGACATTCAACAGATGTGCTTTTGCTATGTGAAACCATAAACAAAAGCATTAAAGAAATCACTCCTGGAGCAGCGTTCTCGACCTGGATGCCCTCCAGATACGTTGGATTACGGTTACCATCATCCCAAGGGCCATGCTGGCTGAGATGTGGGGACTGTAGTCCAACTCTTGGAGGACACCAAATTGGCAAGTGACCGAAATGGAAAACAAAACCGATAGCGTCACTTTCTTTAAAATTCTGGGAAATCACCTTTAAAAAAGCAAGTATATTGAGTAAAAGAAGCTATGTCCATCCCGATCATGACTATAATCTATCCAAAAGAAACCCAATTTGACGGTTTAGCCACAGCAGTAGTAATGTGTGTTATACTTCGATTGATGCCAGCCAGGAAATAGTATCCTTGTAATGCTACATGCATTTCAGATTCTGGGCAACGTGCTTTTACCTGGCCTTTTGTCCAGATGACAGCTGAACAGATACGGAAAGCGATCATCAGATGTCGGCCCTCCCAGGTTACTATACCTGTTACACCTTCCCAAGGAACCAGCTTGGTGAATGAGTACGGACACCTCTCATGGTAACCATGTTAAGGTTTTCTCCCCTGGAGAACAACTCAGTGCTTTTAATTATGTGTAAAACTGCTCTAAATGAGCTTGTTTGGGATCCTGAAAGCATTTAAATGCTCCTCTTCTTCTCCTTTCTGCTATTCACTGGAATGCTCTTGCATGCAACCAATTAAGCGGCAGGATGCCACGTTGGACTCTCCGCAAATGAAACGTCTGAATTATAATCCCATCAAATGGAGGGACTTGTAATGGAAATGCCAGTAGACATCTAATTGGGGCAGCACCGCTCTAATAAATGACTTTGTTTTCCGCGTTTAAGCGCAGGCATAATTTGGAAGTTTATAGAAGGCAAATAAATCGGGATTTGATGAGGAATCCTTGCTGAGATATGGCTGCTGGTTTGGTTTTTATAGAGGAGAGAAGCTTTTGTTCGTTTAAGTGGCCAGCCTAATTTTAAAATAATGGATGTGCTCTTATTCCCTTATGTAGTTTCTTCAGTTGTGATCTTTGAAGACTTATTTCTCTCGGCAGGGGTGGTCCTGTTTCAAGCGTTTGTTGTCATGACAGCTGGGGTTCTCCCAGCTCGGTGGTCTCTGGTGTGACGTGAAGCATGTAGGGTCAAAAATGACCAGATTTCTGGCCGTCTCTTGTGTGACGTGAAGCATGTAGGGTCAAAAATGACCAGATTTCTGATGTCCGAGGGTACCTCCTGCACTACACCCTCTAGATCAGGAGTGGTAGAAGGGTGAGCATCAGATGTTCTAGGAGTTGCAGTTCAAAGCATTGGGAAATCTACCTTTGGGCCCCCCATGCTCTGGATGAGCATAGTGTAGGTCACAGGGCTGCTTCCACACACTGGTCTCAGAATCGCAAGTGATTTCACTAGACCCTGGGATGTTCGGATGTCGGCATGACTGCAGAGGTCATTCTGTGCACAGTGTGCCAGGAAGCCTCTGTTCAGCCCCTGTGACTGCTCTAAAAGTTGCGGCATGCGGTCCCAGCTTGAAGTAAAGGCATCTGTATGAAATTCATGTTTCTGAATGTCCGTTTACTACATTCATATATTACATTTTTGGGTGTGCATTTATATAAAACTTGGGAGCGTTCAAAGCACTTCGCATAGGTTGTTCTGTTGTGATCATTCCAACTGCTCTGCGAAGTAGGCCAGTGGACCGAGACAGCTTGCTCTGCTCCTGGCAAAGGTAAGCTTTGGAGCAGCTGATTTGCAGCTCACATGGACTGGTTGTTGGTTGGTTGTTCCAAGATCTAAAGATGCAGCTACTCCCCTCAGGGAGTTCCTTTGCAAAGGTCGGTCCGATTGGTTTCCCTGAAGGGTAGGATTGGCTCTGTCGCCATTTGGCTGCATTCGTAATGTAGGTTGATGAACGCTGTACAGTCAACACAACAGATGAGCCCTGATTTGCTACTGCTTCTGCCTTGGTAGCCCCTTCTCTGTGGAGCTGATTTCTCTGGGGGTGGGAGGTGGACTCTTGGGGGCATTTAATGCTGACCAAGACATCTCAGGCCAAGATGCGTCCAACGTTTGTCTTTATTTTGTCTTTATATTCTCTTCATTTTTCCCTTCTAGGTTCAAGACCGGCCAGATCAATGGCGATTTGCTGATCTACCATGTCCTGTTAACTCTGAAGCCATACTACGCCAAGCCATATGAGATTGTGGTGGACCTGACACACACCGGCCCCAGCAATCGTTTCAAGACAGACTTCCTGTCCAAGTGGTTCGTTGTTTTCCCAGGGTTCGCGTATGAAAATGTCTTTGCTGTTTTCATCTATAACTGTAACTCTTGGGTGAGGGAGTACACCAAGTACCACGAGAGGCTTCTGACAGGCCTCAAAGGCAGCAAGAGGCTCATCTTCATCGACTCTCCCGGGAAACTCGCGGAGCACATTGACCACGAGCAGCAGAAACTGCCCGCAGCCACCTTGGCCTTAGAAGAAGACCTGAAGGTTTCCCACAACGCACTCAAGCTGGCCCACAAGGACACCAAAGTTTCTATCAAAGTATGTCTCTTGGGCCACACTGGGTTCATTGCTCACAGCTTCTTGACTTTCCCCACGTCAGCAAAGCCCAAATTAATACATCCAGAAGAAAGTACAATGGACATTTTAATAATTTATGCAGGCTGTGGAATTAAGCTTTTCTTTTCTGCACATTTTAAAGGTGATCTTACCTACTATAGTTTTGATTAGACCTCGGTGCCATGTATGGCGATCCGGGGCTACAGCTCTCCAGATGGGTGGCACATGAACAAAAAGCGATGATGCTTGGACCGATTTGCTTCTCTGTGTATGGTCGGTCCGTGTTAAGAAGGTTCCCTCAGGTGTATCATTTCCATTTCCGTCTGTAGCGTCTTCAGCTAAAAGGGGATCTCAGAGGCCCTTGAAGGGAGAACTGCTAAGTGGAGTCAACAGCTAGGTGGACTAACCAAAGAGAAGACAAATGTGAACTTACAGATCTGTTTTAGAAAGTCAGACTAAAACAGATCTATAAGTTCACATTTGTCTTCTCTTTGGTCTCCATTTATAATCCTACCTTTAGCGGAAGTTCACCTGCTGTCCATCCCGTTGTTACCTGATGGCTTTCCCAAATATTACAACATTGGTTGACTTTGTATATGTACTTGACCGTTGACTCAGGTCGACCCTGGGGTTCTTAGTTTTGGCATGCATCCTAAATGAATGTTCTATTTTTTTTTAAAGGCTCCCTCTACTGCAAATTGCTTTGTCCCGGGCATCAGACAATAATGTGAAAAACTACTTAGCACAGACCAAATTAATATACATTCCCACCAAAGCAAATGCTGCTTTATTTAAAGTTTTATTCCCACACAGCATGCATGGGTCCGTAATCAAGGATTTCCCAGTCAGTAATAGATTTTATGTATATACCAAAATGGCTGAGCACATACTCAAGATCAAGAAGGCAGGTCAGGATGGGAAAAACTCTGTTAACATGGGAGCGGACCCCTTTCTGGCCTACAGTAGCACTGGGTTCAGAATGGCTAAGAAACTTGTACCTAATAAATAGGTCTCTATCCATAAATGTTGGCCACCATCCCACACATTAAAATACTTCATAAAAATAAATAGTGGTTGTCCTTTAATCTCTTTAGGGGAATTACAGTAGCTGATGCTGTTGAGTGACTTGGTTGTTTCATCCCTTGCCCAAACTGAATGCTTTTACACAGGTTGGTTCGACAGCTGTTCAGGTCACTTCGGCTGAGCGCACGAGAGTCCTTGGGCAGACGGTGTTCCTGAATGACATTTACTACGCCTCTGAGATAGAAGAGATCTGCCTTGTGGATGAGAACCAGTTCACCTTAACCATCGCCAACCAAGGCACGCCCCTCACGTTCATGCACCAGGAGTGCGAAGCCATCGTGCAGTCCATCATCCACATACGGACGCGGTGGGAACTCTCGCAGCCTGACTCCATCCCACAGCACACAAAAATCCGGCCCAAGGATGTACCTGGAACACTGTTGAATATTGCGTTACTCAATCTGGGCAGCTCAGACCCAAGCCTACGGTACGGATCTCTTAGTTCCATCCAGAATTCTGTAACAGGCTCTAGTTCTTTTAAGGCTGTTCAGAACCTTTCCTTCGGTTCTGCTTTGAAGCATATGGGCTATAATTTATCAAGTGTATTGCATGTGGGTAGAACGTTTTCCATTGGGAAAACGTATTTATTTATTTAAAGCATTTCTATGCCGTCCTTTGCACAGCCTCAGGACAGCTCACAATATTGTTCCATATATTGTAGAACAACTATTCAGAATTGTTTCCTTTCCTTAGTCAGCGCTAAGGCCCATGTCCTCCTCTTTCTCGCCATTGTGCCATTGCATTAAAAAGTGCCGTCAAGGTCACAGAAACATACTTCCATACAATATGATTAGGAAGCAGATATCTCCTTCAGCCTTTTATTGGGTTTTATGAGAGTCTGCTTTAAGACAGGTTTATTGATGCAATCTCAGTTACCTAATCCTGGTTAACCATCTCTTCTACAAACATATTATTTTAAATGCGAGTACTTCCCAACACTGCAGGTGGCTGATGTTATCTTAAAAGGAACATTTCATGTTTTTTTCTCTCTTATGCACACACACCTTTTATCAAGAGGCCCAGTTTATGTGCACTTAATCTAAATATGAAGCATTATTTTTTTCCCTCGGAATGACTTTGTTTTCCCGCATGCCGCTCCTACAGATTTAATTGGCTGGTTGATTAGCAAGCATTGACGGGAGTGATCAACTACTGTTTTGGGGGACTCCTTCCATGCTGGGTTGTGTTCAGGATTCCATTTGGGAGCCATGCTCCTCTCCTTGCAAGGCATCTCGGGTTGGGAAGTGAGAAAACAGAGATCAAAGCTGATTTCAGTGTTAGGAAATTGTTTTCTGAGTACAGCCTGTGCCGCAAGTCCGGTCGAGGAAGCTTTTTTAAAAACGTGTCCTTTATGCTTTGTTGCAGGTCTGCAGCTTATAATCTTCTCTGTGCCTTAACATGTACCTTTAATTTAAAGATTGAAGGCCAGTTACTGGAAACTTCAGGTCTATGTATCCCCGCCAACAACACCCTTTTTATTGTCTCCATTAGTAAGACTTTGGCAGCTAATGAGCCTCACCTCACCTTAGAGTTTCTGGAAGAATGCATTTCCGGATTTAGTAAATCTAGTAAGTGGAGCTTGTTTATTTCTCTTATCATTCTAACAAGGGTGGTCTTGGCCTTGGGGTTGGGAATCTGCCCGGCGAAGACACCAGCGGTGATGCTCCAGTGATGAATATCATTTTAATCCAGTTCTTCTTTCCGCAGCAGTAGTTTTAGCTTGCAGCTAGCGAGGCAACCTGCGGGGAGTTCATAGGTGCCCTTTCCGAATGCAACGGGCATATCTGTGCCCCAATCAGCAGGCACAGCAGAGTGTTCTGGTGCCAGGCAGTGCCATGAACCAAGACTGCCGTCTGCGAGTGCTGATGACAATGCCAAGTCAATATTATTTCATTTGAACAGCCAGTCGTATCCGGCAGGCTTCTTGCTTTCAGTGAAACAGCCGCCTGCAAATAATGGCTTTAGGAAAATCCCACTGTCCAGATTCAACTGCACTTTGGTTTTGTGGCGTGTTTTCAACCAGGGTCTGCCTTCTTTTCTGAAATTCAGGAGAGTGCCCCATTTCCAGAGCAAGTTCCAGAATCCAAGAGGATCCTCCCTTAACTCATCAGAATAAAATATTTACTTATCAAGAGTATAGATCATGCAGTATTATATCCTACAGATCCTTACAGATTTTGGCTCATTTTAAAGCTGAAAGGTGCTTCCCAAGCATGGGCCTTGCTCATGTTTGTGGAGAAATAAATGCAGTTCTCCTGCATTCTTTTAAAGATCATGGTACATTTGCAGCTGTCTCACACTACTGAGGTTTGATCCTCTTTGATGGACATGTAAAAAGCTTTCTTTTAAAAATCTTTTCAGGAAAGTCCTGAAAGCCAGTGTAGTGTAGTGCTTAAGAGTATGGGACTGGGACTCAGGCGACCTGGGTTCTAGCCCCACTCAGCCATTCAGCCAACCGGGTGACTTTGGGCCAGCCACAGACTCAGCTCAGCCTACCTCACAGGGTTGTTGTTGTAAGACTCAGACTGAGAGGAGCAGAATTATGTAAGCCATTAAGAAAAAGAAAAAAGGTGGGATATAAATCTAATAAATAAGGCACAATACTGTAGTATATTACCATACAAATGAACAAATGAAAAGCTTGTGTATTGAAAGATCTCATATGAGTCTTTTCTCTGAACACGCTGCAGAGACACATTACCACCCCTGAGGGAAGCTTTTTTCCAAATGCAGCATTAATTGTTCCATACAGGATTAAGACAACCCTTTGTTTGCATAGGCGGAAAACAAAAGGGATGCCCAGGAGTGCGATCATTTTGCAGGAGAAAACCAGACTTCTTGTATCATTTTTGAGAAACGCTCAGGCCTTGATGAATTCCCAAGAGAGGCATTCCAGAAGCGTGCATTCCTTGGCCCTGAACGTGAACTTCAGTAACTCATAATGCTAGTCCCTGTGTTGCCTCTTCTTCTGGCTTTAATCAGGGCCGAAGAAGAACTCCATTCCTTTCCCCATCCGTCCACAAGCTCCTATGCTCCTTCCCGCCCCATGTGCCCAGCAGTGGTGGCTGCACCAACACCCAGTGGATAGAAGCCCTTCCCAGCCCTGCCCCAGTGCTTGGGGTTTGCAGGTCCCATGAGACCTGCATTACAGAGGCTCACAAAGCCATTTCAAGGGGTCCAATTTGACCTGGGTTGATTCAAAAGACATTGATCTCTCTCCTGGTGTGTGTGTGTGGGGGGGGGGGGAGAAATAGCCCTGCTTATGCCAAGCCAGGTCTGGCAAGGTAGAAGAGGTGAGGTGGACTTCCATCCCACCGTTCCCCCAGCCGAGAGAGATGCTGACTGGTGGAGCGGCCGTGGAAACGCCTCGCCTCCTAACCTTTCCGTCCAGACCTGGCTTGCACAAGACCAAGTCAGGAGGGTGCTCTTGTGTTAATATTTGCAGCACCTGGTCCATGGTGCCTGGCACGTGTGTCTGAAGGTGCCCCTGCCTTTAATCAGCCTCCAGCGATCTTGAGTCAAATCAAGGGAGCCGTGTTTTTCCAGCAGAATGCCTGGCTTCTTTCTTCGCCAAACTGCTGAAAATCAGTAGAAATCACAATCAGTGTGATGAATCAATTCATCAGAAATCACACTGCTCTTGGGAGCCCCCTCCATTCCAAAGGTAGCATGAGAAGCCGCAGCCCAAGAAATGCCACTCCGAAGCTGCCTTCGGTATTTCACTCTCCTTTGGATCCTCGACTTGGTTCCTTCTTTCCACGAATCTGAACTTTGCTCTTTCTTAACGTATCTCGAGTTTGTTTTAGGATGATAACCTTACAGTCTTTGGTACAGGATTCTGCCTATTCCAAGAAAGAGGTCACCTACCCTGACCTTTTCATATACCGTGATTTGTATTCTGTCTCAGGCATTGAATTGAAACACCTCTGTCTGGAATATATGACCCCCTGGCTTTTGAATCTGGTCCGCTTCTGCAAACACAACGATGATGCCAAGCGCCAGCGAGTCACTGCTATTCTGGATAAGCTCATCACAATGACAATAAATGAGAAACAGATGTATCCTTCCATTCAAGCCAAGATCTGGGGGAGCCTTGGACAGGTACGGCTTTTCAGAGCATTCTCCCCTCGGATTTTTATGGGAAACATTTCATCTATCTATCTATCTATCTATCTATCTATCTATCTATCTATCTATCTATTTAAAACTTTTATATGCTGTCGCCCCATGCCTCGGCATCTCGGGACGGCTTACAAACGTACAATTCAAACCAATAAAACAATAACAATTCCATAAAATTATATAAAAACAAAAACAGAAAAGCAACGGTTAATGATAAAATATTATTTTTTAAAATAGCCATTAAATCAAAAGGTTTTAACCTGGTGCTGAAAAGAATATAAACTCAGTGCCAGGCACACCTCTCCGAGGAGCGCATTCCATAATCTGGGCGCCACCGCAGAGAAGGCCCTGCTCCAGGTAGTTGTTCTTTTTATCTCCTTTAAAGAGGGCTCCCATAGCAAAACCTCTCCTGCCGATCTTAAGGGGTACGAGGGCATGTAAGGGAAGAGGCGCTCCTTCAGGTATCAAAAAAAATGATAAATGTTCCCTCCCATCACTTAAGGATTAACCCAGAACGTCATTTTGTCCCCTGCCTTGCTGGAGTTACAAATTCCGGTAGATCGTATGCATTTCTCGAGCCTTCCCTGTTCATATTAAAAATCACTCTCTTGGTATCTCTGAACATCTCTACAGCGTTCACTGGCTCCGCGAATCCAGAAATGGCCACTTACACTTTTTTCTGATACTCGGTCGGACAGAGGTGCAGAAATTTACATTCCAAAACATCCAGTTCTTTTGTCAGAATGAACCGCCTGGTGGAGCTGACGAAGGTGTTTTTAATTTCTAGGGATGGAATTTGGGGTGTGTTCAAATGAACATGGCTACCTAGTTGTATTAAAGCATCAATATGAGGAAGAGCCTTTTGTACTTGGAACAGGCAAGGGGCCGCCTTCTGGGTATTTTGGCCTATTTCAGCCATGGCCAGCATCACTAGTGGTGAGGAAGGATGGGAATTGTTGGCTGAAGCACCTGGAGGGCCACGGCTTGTCTACTCCAGATGTAGGTTAACCTGTTTGAATGGCTTTTTCCCAACAGATAACGGATCTGCTTGACGTGGTGCTGGACAGTTTCATCAAAACGAGCGCCACAGGCGGGCTCGGATCCATCAAGGCCGAGGTTATGGCAGACACAGCTGTAGCTCTGGCTTCTGGAAACGTGAAACTGGTTTCCAGCAAAGTAAATTCTTCTCTTCAGTTTAACGCGAGTTTGGTGCTTTGGCCCTGTCTCCCGCTTTCCCAGCACAAAACATGATTTCACCTTGCCCTGGCCTCCGCCCTTTCCCTTATTTTCCTTTTTCTTCAGATGTAGGCTATAAACCATGAGAGGTAGATACAAAGGAGAAGCTTCTGATCTTGCTCTGCTCTGTTTTGCTCAGAGAGCAGGCAAACTGCTGGCTGATTCTTATGGAGAGGGCAGGCTCCATTGACTGTGTAGCTTTTATCATTATGCATGAAAGGAAATAAGAGCAAGGCAACGAGCTCCAACTCGTTCGGGGCAGTACTTCCAACGGCGGCAACTGTGTGCTTCCAAGAAGTCCACAAGTGTGGCTTGAAGACACCCACCCTTTGTGAATCAACAGCAGCTACATACAGATGTGCATAATTTCAGGGGCAAAAGCTCTGTAGCATTTCTGGCATACCCTTCTCTCCAGGAAGGGAGCTGAAGGGAAGCTAATTTTCCACTTGAGCACAAGCTGATGTTGATGTTGCACAGGGCTGATGTTCAGGTTAGAATAGGAAAGGAAAGGAAAGGAAAGGAAAGGAAAGGAAAGGAAAGGAAAGGGTGTTCTCAGCATGCCAGTCATTTGAACAACAGCCATACAGGCACTTCCTTGAGAGCTGGGAGCCCAGATGGGCAGGCTCAGGTGAAAGCAGCCAGGCAGGCCAAAGCATGGAGGGAGCAGAAATTACTCTCAGTTTGGCACTGCACATGTCAAAGAAGCTGAGCCTGTGTTGCCATAGGCAGAGTTAAATTTACATTTTTGCAGGTGCCTCTGTATTTAGCTGAAGCCCAGAGGCTTCCTGGAAGAAGTTGGATCAGAATGGAGGGAAAGGTGACGCTGCCTGGGCGTTCCAGCCATCATATGACTGTGTTTCCCCGAAAATAAGACCTAACCGGAAAATAAGCCCTAGCATGATTTTTCAGGATGCTCGTAATATAAGCCCTACCCCCAAAATAAGCCCCAGTTTAGATCTTCAACCAGACTGACAGGGAAACACGGTTGTACATCCGTTTTAACACATGATAAATGTATTGAATTATAAAATAGTCATGCTAATATATAAATAAATATAAAGAAACATTTTTGACATTAATACTTAAAATGATAATTTACATCATAATTAAGTATTTGTAAATACCGAAGTGGGCGCCTTTGGAAGAGAGGTAAACGCCTATGTAAACAGATGAACCCAAGACTTACTCCCAAATTACCAATCAGAGTAGAGACACAATGCACAAATAACCTGCGTGTTTGATAACGAGCGGATGTGTTTCATAATCCAATACGTCGTGTGTTGTAACGGACGTACTTAAAGAACGGATGCAGAATGCAAGATGGGAGAAAAAGAGCGATTCTGTCGAGCACAGGAAAGGAACCATGGAGGCCTCTTGGGGCGAGAATCTTACGGTTTTCATAAGAAAAAACAAGGCATCACTTGAAAATAAGCCCTAATGTGTCTTTCGGAGCAAAAATTAATATAAGACCCGGTCTTATTTTCGGAGAAACACGGTAACAGGAAAGGAACCTGAATGCCAAGATTAAGCAGTGGAGAACCTTTGCTTCCGAGCACGACGAGTGTTCAGGAAGCGAGGACCTTATCCCTGCTGCCGTTTCGCTTTGGGACATTCACCCCAGCACCCCCTTGCAAGCATCTTGCTTCCCCCCCGTGCTGTGTTGCTGCTCGTTATTGCTGCTTCAGAGCTAGCTCCCCCGTAGCTAAAAGCAGTGGGTTGCTCCCTTTCAGGTCATTGGCAGGATGTGCAAAATCATCGACAAGACCTGCCTGTCGCCAACGCCTACACTGGAGCAGCACCTGATGTGGGACGACATCGCCATTCTGGCCCGCTACATGCTGATGCTCTCCTTCAACAACTCGCTCGACGTGGCTGCCCATCTCCCCTACCTCTTCCACGTCGTGACTCTGTTGGTGGCCACTGGCCCTCTGTCCCTTCGTGCTTCCACCCACGGGCTGGTCATCAACATCATTCATTCCCTGTGCACCTGCTCGCAACTCCACTTCAGCGGTGAGTCCCCCACGAGACAGTTTCATTGGCCGAGTCGATCACGCCTCTTGCTTGTGCCTTGTTTCCCAGCAGGTGCACCTGGGCAGGTGTAATTGCTTAGCAGGATTTAGCTACACGGTCTGTGAGTCGCTCCGGGGACATTTTTGCTGACTGTCTGGACCGGTGATGCTGAGCCTGGGAGGCAGTCCCCTCCCTGTCTCCCACTCCGTGTGCAAGTGCCTTTACTTCATCTTCCTGTGTTCCTCACAGGGACTGCCCAAGGCCTCATCCTGGCAACTGTTACACTGGATTCGAGCTTAGTTGCCCTGGCCAGTGTAGGGATGGGGGACCAGCTGGGAACTTCATTTCCAGCATCTTGAGAGGATGTAAATGGCCTGCATAAGATACTGAACTTATAGGAGCCGAATTAAATCAGTCTTGTCCGACCTGAGGTCCTCTGCTAGATGTTTTGGGCTGTGATTCCCATCAGGCCCAGCCAACATGACCAGGGCTGGGGAAGATGGGCAGTATCATCCAAAACAACTGCAGTGTATCAGTCGAACACACCACATGATGGGACCCAAGCGCGACTCATGCAGTCCCGATGCAGCCCTTATTTTCTGCTGATGCTTTGCAGAAACCTACCTGCATGCACAGCACTAGAACACAATGCATTTGGATGGTTCCCCCAAAAGGGAGGCCATACTGACAGCAGACGGAGGAGCTTTTTGAGGCCCTTCCCAACCACAAGCAGCCTGCTCAGGGTCAGGGTTTCAGGCTGTGCCACGAACATTGTTCACAGGACCAGAATCTCTCTTGCAGTGTATCCTGGACTGAGCACCCACGGTCTGCCATCCCCGCGTGACTCTCGGTGGCCTGCTGGCTTTAAAGCGGGGACACGTTGCCTGCCTTCATTGACTGGCAAAGTACAGAGGCCATTTTAAATCAAAATATTGCAAAGTTGCTTACAGGGCAGTAAAACCAAGAAGCTTAAGTCAGCCTCCCCAGTCTGGTGCCACCCAGATGTTTTGGATTAAGAATCCCAACTCCTGACCACTGGCCATGTTGGCTTGGGCAGATAGGAGTTGAAGTTTTGAACAATCCAAACTTTAAAACCTTGATTAGCAAGAACAGCGGAACTGGGAACCAAAAGCAGGAGCAGCTCTGAGCATCTGGCCTGGAGTTTCCAAAAGAAACTCCCAAGCAAAAGGGCCGAGTTAGCATAGATTAAAGATAGCCCTGCATAGTACAACACCTGTAAAAAGACATCCATAAATGCACCTGAAAAACCCCAAGTTGACTTGGTGCCGCCACATCAGCTGCTCAGCCAGAAAAGTCTCAGCACATGATCCTAATAATTGTGGGAAGAGAGAATTAAATAGCAAAGATCTGTTTTAATCCCCTGTTTGTGCTTAAAAACTGAATGCAGCTAAGGAAGCTGCACAGCCCCTTTTAATCGTAGCCTGGATGGCTGGTCAGAACTCTGTGTACCATGTTGCTTAAGGTAAGCCAAGCAGTTGGTGCCCTTGTTTTCAATACATTATATATAAAGGCAGCTCATGGGCTCCGTATTCCATGTTTGCCGACCATGCTCAGACACCCCGCATAGCTGACCCTCGCTTTTTCCTCTCATTTCGGCAGTGCGGCAGCACAGCTCTGCTATTTAGACTTGGGTGACACGTCTAAAGGGAACTGTGCTTTAATAGTGTGAGGTTTTAGTGCAGCCTTTAAAGACTCAGAACAAGCTCTAAATAACGGGAAGATCAATCCACTCCCGCTGAAGCCTCGACACAGTAAAAGGTGCAGCGCAGTTTACTGCTTGCCAGCACCATAAATTTGGGACACATGTAATGTTGTCATTGCATTTAAAAATACATTGTTGTGCAGCCATTTGCTTTTGTGGTTAAGAAGCAATGTTGTGCTGCGAAGATCTCTGTGTCAGGGTGAGGGGACGTGAGGCATCCAGCCGGCCCCTCGTCTCCCTTTGTGGGTCGCGTGGTCTCCAGGTGAGAAGCCTGCTGTGTTTGTTTGTCTTTCCTGGTGTGACCCAAAGCGTTGACTGACAAGCCTCCCTGCCCTCGGTCTAAGTCCGCTGCGGCCTTCTGATAAAGATGTAAATTCCCAGGAACAGGCACGGGCTCTGTGCCAAGAGCAGACACTCATTTGCATGTGCTCTGTGGTTTTTCAAGCATCCTGTCTCCCAAGGATAAACGGGGGAGCAGAGGGGAAAGCACTTGCTTGCATGGGGGAAACCTCTCGGGCGGAGAAATGCAGGAAGGCAGCAGGAGGTGAAGCAGAAATGGGGGGAAAGCTGGCGCAAGCAGAGCAGTAAGCTGGTCGGAGTGGGGCGTGGCATACCTGGGTTCAAGCCCCCGCCTGGCCCGGAGGCAGCTGGGGGGGGGTTGGACTCAGCCTGACCTACCCAACAGGGTTGTTGTGAAGATAAAATGGGGAGGAGGGTTTCTCGTAGGGAAAACGGTGGGATATCAATAAAAATAAACAAGAATAAGCCAGGGGAGCCTATGCATCAGGGAGCCCTGGCTATATTTTGACAGGGTCCCCTGAATCTTCCAGAGATTTTATTTATTATTTATTTATTTATTTATATTTATTAAAACATTTTTATGCCGCCCCATTCGCCGAAGCCTCGGGGCGGCTTACAACAAAAAATTAAAATATGGGGCTCCGGATGAAAGATTCTGTGCTCCTGCCCGAGTCAGCCACACACTAACACCCTTCTGCATAAGAAGCTATTTTGTCTCATACCTCCATCTTGCCCAGTAGAGTTTACTGCCTTGGCATTGCCTCTCTAGCATCTCAGCCTCAAATCTTTCCCACTCGTAAGCACAGACCTGCCGGATGGTTGCTACTATTGGCTGCACCCCACCTTTCAGGATATAAATCCTCCCATCATGGCTTTCAGGTAAGATGAGGATGCCGGAAGAAAGTTGGAAGGGACAGTATTTTCCAGACTGCTCTTTAGGGGGCACCATCCTGCAGGGCTGTGGGTGGGGTGAGAGAGCATGAAAGGAGGTAGCTGCAGAAACGGCCAAACCAGCCTGTTTGCTTCCCTCTGCTGGAATCAGGCCAAGGGCCCCCCGGCCCAGTCGTCCTGCCTCCACAGACGCCTCCGGGAAGCCCACAAACTACACAGCAGGGCTATCGCTTTCCTTCAGGCTGTTTCCTAGGCCTGGCCTGCCGAGACACACGGCTCCCAGTTCCAGTGGCCAGCATGACTAGTAGCCATTGATAGTCTTGTCCTCCATAAATTACCTCAACCCTTTTGAAGGCTGCCTCATATTAGTGGCCGTAACCACACCGTAGGTTAGCAAATTCCATGGAAAGTCACATGTTGCTTGAAGAAACGCTGCCTTTCTTTTGATGGCATCCCGCCCCACCCCGCCCCAGAGAACCTGGGTTATGGGCTATTTACTGTAATAGCATGGTGAATTGACGGTAGTAATACAGTAAATAAAGAAAGTCGGCAGGGTCTCTTCCAAGCATCCGCCATCCCATTTCACTGGGTAACCTCAGAGTCTAGTATTAGAATCGCCACACTCGGTGCCTAATTTCATCAGATTCTGCCTGCCTTTTCCTCGTGCTAAAAAGTGCCTCAAGCAGTGTGACTTTTCCTCACAGGGAAGTAACTCCACAGCCCTTTTCCCGACCTCTTCCAGCTCGACAATAGCCATTGATTTTCATGTTTATAAATTCACAGCATTTTAACAACTCCCACCCTTTATTGTCAAACTGCCCCAGAGCAGCCATAATGGGCTGTTTTAAACTCCGGTTGTGCACCCTCTCCTGCCATGCCTACGTAAAGAAGATAAAGTTCCCATATCAGCGGTCCGGTTTTCAAATCCTAGCATTTGTTGTTGTTGTTAGTCACGAAGTTGTGTCCGACCCATCGCGACCCCATGGACAACACTCCTCCAGGCCTTCCTGTCCTCCACCGTCCCCCGGAGTCCACCTAAGCTCATGTCGACTGCTTCAGTGACCCCATCCAGCCACCTCATCCTCTGCCGTCCCCTTCTTCTTTTGCTGTCTATTGTTCCCAGCATCAGGCTCTTCTCCAGGGAGTCCTTCCTTCTC
>NW_025335587.1:16026210-16028894 GCF_004798865.1 Varanus komodoensis
AGGTGGCCAAAGTATTTGAGTTTCATCTTCAGTATCTGGCCTTCTAAAGAGCAGTCAGGGTTGATCTCCTCTAGGACCGACTGGTTTGATCACCTTGCAGTCCAAGGGACTCGCAGGATCTCCTCCAGCACCACAATTCAAAGGCCTCAATCCTTTGGCGCTCAGCCTTCCTTATGGTGCAACTTTCACAGCCATATATTGCAACTGGGAAAATCATAGCCTTCACTAAATGCACTTTTGTCGACAGCGTGATGTCTCTGCTTTTTAGTATGCTGTCTAGATTTGTCATAGCTCTCCTCCCCAGGCACAAGCATCTTTTAATTTCTTGACTGCAGTCCCCATCTGTGGTGATCTTGGAGCCCAGGAAAATAAAATCTGTCACTACCTCCATTTCTTCCCCATCTATTTGCCAGGAAGTGAGAGGACCAGATGCCATGATCTTAGTTTTCTTAATGTTGAGTTTCAAGCCAACTTTTGCACTCTCCTCCTTCACCCGCATCAAGAGGCTCTCTTTAGTTCCTCTTCACTTTCTGCCATGAGAGTGGTATCATCTGCATATCTGAGGTTGTTGATATTTCTCCCAGCAATCTTAATTCCAACTGGTGATTCATCTAGCCCCACCTTTCTCATGATGTGCTCTGCATATAAGTTAAATAGGTAGGGCGACAGTATACAGCCTTGCCAAACTCCTTTCTCAATTTTGAACCAGTCAGTACTTCCGTGCCCAGTTCTCACTGTTGCTTCTTGACCTGCATAGAAATTTTCTAAATACACATAAATAAATAAATATAGATTTCTCAAGAGACAAATAAGATGGTCTGGTACTCCCACCTCTTTAAGAACTTGCCACTATTTGTTGTGATCCACACAATCGAAGGCTTTAGCATAGTCAATGAAGCAGAAGTAGATGTTTTTCTGGAACTCTCTACCTTTT
Source organism: Varanus komodoensis (assembly GCF_004798865.1). NCBI lineage: Eukaryota > Metazoa > Chordata > Lepidosauria > Squamata > Varanidae > Varanus > Varanus komodoensis. The sequence goes on from NW_025335587.1 coordinate 16,027,145, forward strand.
TCCATGATCCAGCGTATGTTGGCAATTTGCTCTCTAGTTCCTCTGCTTCTTCGAAATCCTGCCTGTACTTCTGGTAGTTCTCGGTCCACATGCTGCTGGAGCCTAGCTTGTAGGATTTTGAGCATAACTTTGCTAGCATGTGAAATGAGTGCAATGGTGCGGTAGTTTGAACATTCCTTGGCATTGCCCTTCTTTGGGATCGGAATGTATACTGACCTTTTCCAATCCTGTGGCCACCTGAGTTTTCCAAATTTGCTGGCATATTGAGTGTAGCACTTTTACTGCATCGTCTTTTAGGATTTTGAGTAGTTCAGCTGGAATACTGTCGCCTCCACTAGCTTTGTTGTTGCTAGGAGGAAGTCTGAGGCCCATTTGACTTCACATTCCAGGATTTCTGGCTCGAGGTCAGTGACCACCCCATCGTGGTTATCAGGGACATTAAGCTCTTTCTTGCATAGTTCTTCTGTGTAATCTTGGCACCTCTTCTTAATCTCTTCTTCCTCTGTTGGGTCCCTGCCATTTTGGTCCTTAATCATGCCCATCTTTGCATGAAATGTTCCCTTCATATCTACAATTTTCTTGAAGAGATCTCTGGTCCTCCCTATTCTATTGTTTTCTTCTATTTCTTTGTACTGTTCATTTAAGAAGGCATTCTTTTCTCTTCTAGCTATTCTCTGGAATGCTGCATTCAGTAGTTTGTATCTTTCTCTTTCTCCCTTGCCTTTTGCTTCCCTTCTTTCCTCAGCTATTTGTAAAGCTTCCTCAGACAGCAATTTTGCTTTCTTGCATTTCTTTTTCTTTGGGATGGTTTTAGTTGCTGCCTCTTGTACAATGTTGCAAACCTCTGTCCATAGTTCTTCAGGCACTCTGTCCATCAGATCTAATTCCTTAAATCTATTTGTCCCCTCTACTGTATATTCACCAGGGATATGATTTAGGTCATACCTGAGTGGCCTAGTGCTTTTCCCTACTTTCTTCAATTTCAGCCTAAATTTTGCAACCAGAAGCTCATGATCTGAGCCACAGTTGACTCCTGGTCTAGTTTTTACTGACTGTATAGATCTTCTCCATCTTTGGCTGCAGAGCACATAGTCAATCTGATTTCTGTGTTGACCATCTGGTGATGTCCATGTGTAGAGTCGTCTCTTGGGTTGTTGGAAAAGAGTGTTTGCTATGACCATCATATTCTCTTGACAAAATTCTACCAGCCTGTGCCCTGCTTCATTTTGTACTCCAAGGCCAAACTTGCCTGTTACTCCACTTATCTTTTGGCTTCCTACTTTAGCATTCCAATCTCCCATGATGATAAGGACATAATTTTTTGGGTGTTAATTCTAGAAGGTGCTGTAGGCCTTCATAGAACTGGTCAACTTCAGCCTCTTCAGCACCAGTGGTTGGGGCATAGACTTGGACTGCTGTGATGTTGAATGGTTTTCCTTGGCTTCGAACTGAGATCATTCTGTCATTTTGGAGATCGTATCCCAGTACTGCTTTTCGTACTCTTTTATTGACTATGAAGGCGGCTACATTTCTTCTGAGGGATTCTTTCCCGCAGTAGTATACCTGATGGTCATCTGAATTAAATTCACCCATTCCTGTCCATTTTAATTCACTGATTCCTAAGATGTCGATGTTCAGTCTTGTCATCTCTTGTTTGACCACATCCAGCTTGCCTTGATTCATGGATCTTACATTCCAGGTTCCTATGGAGTATAGATCTTTGCAGCATTGAACTCTCCTTTCACCACCA